>NC_038247.2:11618656-11865109 GCF_000004515.6 Glycine max
CATGCTTTGAAAACAATACCAACTAATCAAATATATAATATCAGTGAATAAAACACAATATAAAATATTTCACAAACAATGCTTGTTCTCAACCGGTACAATAATCGGAAAATCCACCATGGTATCCACATTCTTCTAAAATATTACTAGTAATAAATATCTTAAATTAGTAGTTTTCTCATTGATATTATAACATCATCACACATGTCTTTCACATAACAACAATTAATCCTAGACGATATCAAAATCAATCTACACACACTAAATCAAATTCTATGTCATTCAAGTGTTATGTGGAGATATACTCATTCCTCAAAGAATATACCTCAATCTCAATAATATGGAGCACCAGCTCAATTTCATGTGGAGATATACTCCTTCCTAAAAAAAGTTACCTCAATCTTAATTATGTGGAACAACGGGTCAATCTCACGTGGAGATATACTCCCCCTTCGAAGAAGTTACCTCAATCTCTTGTAATGCTCAATCTCATGTGGAGATATACTCCTCCCTCGAAGAAGTTACCTCAATCTCTTGTAATGTGAAACACTAGCTCAATCTCATGTGGAGATATACTCCTTCCTCAAAGAAATTATCTCGATCTCTTGTAATGTAAAACACCATCTTAATCTCATGTGGAGATATACTTCTTCCTCTAAAAAGTTATCTCAATCTCTTATAATGTGAAACACCAGCTTAATCTCATACTATCAAACAATCATATATAGAAAACATGATATCAAACATATTCCAATTAATTAAATCCACCAAGAACCTATTACAATTCAATTGATTATAAACACACACCATAACCACAATCCATCTCAATTAATTTTATAATTATAAACATCAATTAATAGATTAACAGATTATTTTATATATATATATATATATATATATATATATATATATATATATATATATATATATATATATATATATATATATATATATATATATATATATATATATCAAGTATCAAATCTATCATCAATGAAATCTAATATCTAAAATTCATCTCACCACCTACAAGAACTCTTTAGATCACATGTATGCCCAATTGTATATATATAAGCATTACAAAGCTTTTTGTTCGAAATCAATTAAATTATAATCACTCAAACTGATTTTAAATTTATTATAATTAAGCCCTAATCATATGTTTTAGGAAACTTTAATGAAACCAAATGCATAATGGTTCCAATTAAAAGCAAACTCTAATGCATAAGGATTGTACGTAATTGCAAAGTAGTTTGTCAATTGTAAGAGTATTGTAGTCACGCGAAAATTCTTCGCTTATGCTTACACCACCAAAGGCAATCGAAACATAAAATTTCCACCATAATAATAATTTTGTGCAAAAGAAAGATAGAAGGAACAATCACAGTATTAGAACATAGTTACAGTTCCAAAAACCCATTTAATATCATACCTAATATATTTTAGGTTTCAAATATAATCCAACCATATTCTTGTGAATATTGATAAATTCCAATCTCTTCATATCAAAAGCATAGATAAAATTATACATTCTCAAAACATTTATACCATGGAAGTTTTAAGAGTATGCTTTAATCACCTCTTGAAGACCTTCTTAAGCCTTTAGACTAGATGTTCTCACTTTCTCCCTACCTCACCCTGCAGACAGGGCTTCCTCTTTTTCTTTCCATTATATTTACTCCTTTTTAAATGATAGGTTAGTGGAGTAGGGTTTAGTTTTTTTTTAGGGTGCACTGCATGGGTGATCCCATTTTGGGCCTAAAAGGATAAATATTTTAGCTTAAGTATAAAATCTTAGTAAGAGTTAGTATAAAATTTAAAATGAAATCTTAAAAATTAGTTTTGAACACTGCACGGCTATATCCTTATTAGAAAAATTAGTTTTTATTTTCTAATCCTTGAACCTTAAAATCTTTTGAGCCTTAATATAAAATTTTAATCTTTATCCTAATAAGGACATTTGAATGAAAAAATGAGTAAAATATCAAATAATAATAGATAAATGGTGAAACATGACTAGAAAATAAGTTGAGCTTCATTTTGTTGGTTAATTATTTTGTAATGGTAGTAACTAAAAAATATATCTTTTCTTAAGAAGAATAATAAAATTTTTAATAATAAGTAGTTTGGATGTACTACTGACTTATTTGTTATTAAAGCTATAAAAGTTTAATGATAATCACTTTGAATGTACTTCTAATTTGATTGTCATAAATAAGTTTTAACATAAAGAAACCTAAAAAGGACTAAAATAATAAAAATATCATCACACAAATACTTCCTACAAAAGAACTAAGTAACTATGATTCTCCAAATAATTATATGAAATCCCTCCTTTATTCCTTTGGGAGACGACCTAAACGATAGTTCAGTTACTACATCATGATTGAGTTACACTTGTCTTATAAGTTGAATTTAATGTGAAATAAAACCCTAACATAGTGTAATGTCCTTCATTACAATAATAAATCATATATAAATTTGCTAAAGGTTAAATTTCCAAAGCTAAAAAGGAATGAAACCACACTCCAAGCATATTAAAATATCCAATATAATCCATTTGTATATAAATTAAATCATGAAAATCCGATACTTAAATGACTACTAATAATCCTAAATAAGAAACAATAAAATCTATTCAGCCATAAATGACCCTTTATTCTAATAAATCCTAGGAGATCTAAAATCAAAGTAAATAAATGAGATATAATAATTCTTCAAGCTTCCTTAGTCCCATTGATTTCGTCTCCATGCTTTGAAAACAATACCAACTAATCAAAATATATAATATCAGTGAATAAAACACAATATAAAATATTTCACAAACAATGCTTGTTCTCAACCGGTACAATAATCGGAAAATCCACCATGGTATCCACATTCTTCTAAAATATTACTAGTAATAAATATCTTAAATTAGTAGTTTTCTCATTGATATTATAACATCATCACACATGTCTTTCACATAACAACAATTAATCCTAGACGATATCAAAATCAATCTACACACACTAAATCAATTCTATGTCATTCAAGTGTTATGTGGAGATATACTCATTCCTCAAAGAATATACCTCAATCTCAATAATATGGAGCACCAGCTCAATTTCATGTGGAGATATACTCCTTCCTAAAAAAAGTTACCTCAATCTTAATTATGTGGAACAACGGGTCAATCTCACGTGGAGATATACTCCCCCTTCGAAGAAGTTACCTCAATCTCTTGTAATGCTCAATCTCATGTGGAGATATACTCCTCCCTCGAAGAAGTTACCTCAATCTCTTGTAATGTGAAACACTAGCTCAATCTCATGTGGAGATATACTCCTTCCTCAAAGAAATTATCTCGATCTCTTGTAATGTAAAACACCATCTTAATCTCATGTGGAGATATACTTCTTCCTCTAAAAAGTTATCTCAATCTCTTATAATGTGAAACACCAGCTTAATCTCATACTATCAAACAATCATATATAGAAAACATGATATCAAACATATTCCAATTAATTAAATCCACCAAGAACCTATTACAATTCAATTGATTATAAACACACACCATAACCACAATCCATCTCAATTAATTTTATAATTATAAACATCAATTAATAGATTAACAGATTATTTTATATATATATTATATATATATATTATATTATATTATATATATATATATAATATATATATAATATATATATATATATATTATATATCAAGTATCAAATCTATCATCAATGAAATCTAATATCTAAAATTCATCTCACCACCTACAAGAACTCTTTAGATCACATGTATGCCCAATTGTATATATATAAGCATTACAAAGCTTTTTGTTCGAAATCAATTAAATTATAATCACTCAAACTGATTTTAAATTTATTATAATTAAGCCCTAATCATATGTTTTAGGAAACTTTAATGAAACCAAATGCATAATGGTTCCAATTAAAAGCAAACTCTAATGCATAAGGATTGTACGTAATTGCAAAGTAGTTTGTCAATTGTAAGAGTATTGTAGTCACGCGAAAATTCTTCGCTTATGCTTACACCACCAAAGGCAATCGAAACATAAAATTTCCACCATAATAATAATTTTGTGCAAAAGAAAGATAGAAGGAACAATCACAGTATTAGAACATAGTTACAGTTCCAAAAACCCATTTAATATCATACCTAATATATTTTAGGTTTCAAATATAATCCAACCATATTCTTGTGAATATTGATAAATTCCAATCTCTTCATATCAAAAGCATAGATAAAATTATACATTCTCAAAACATTTATACCATGGAAGTTTTAAGAGTATGCTTTAATCACCTCTTGAAGACCTTCTTAAGCCTTTAGACTAGATGTTCTCACTTTCTCCCTACCTCACCCTGCAGACAGGGCTTCCTCTTTTTCTTTCCATTATATTTACTCCTTTTTAAATGATAGGTTAGTGGA
The DNA here is from genome assembly GCF_000004515.6 of Glycine max. Taxonomy (NCBI): domain Eukaryota; kingdom Viridiplantae; phylum Streptophyta; class Magnoliopsida; order Fabales; family Fabaceae; genus Glycine; species Glycine max. Next base: position 11,623,100 of record NC_038247.2, read on the forward strand.
GTAGGGTTTAGTTTTTTTTTAGGGTGCACTGCATGGGTGATCCCATTTTGGGCCTAAAAGGATAAATATTTTAGCTTAAGTATAAAATCTTAGTAAGAGTTAGTATAAAATTTAAAATGAAATCTTAAAAATTAGTTTTGAACACTGCACGGCTATATCCTTATTAGAAAAATTAGTTTTTATTTTCTAATCCTTGAACCTTAAAATCTTTTGAGCCTTAATATAAAATTTTAATCTTTATCCTAATAAGGACATTTGAATGAAAAAATGAGTAAAATATCAAATAATAATAGATAAATGGTGAAACATGACTAGAAAATAAGTTGAGCTTCATTTTGTTGGTTAATTATTTTGTAATGGTAGTAACTAAAAAATATATCTTTTCTTAAGAAGAATAATAAAATTTTTAATAATAAGTAGTTTGGATGTACTACTGACTTATTTGTTATTAAAGCTATAAAAGTTTAATGATAATCACTTTGAATGTACTTCTAATTTGATTGTCATAAATAAGTTTTAACATAAAGAAACCTAAAAAGGACTAAAATAATAAAAATATCATCACACAAATACTTCCTACAAAAGAACTAAGTAACTATGATTCTCCATTGCACTTGGAGATTGCCTTTGTCGAATTAAAAAAGACATAAAAAAATATAAATTTAGAAAAATAAAAATACAATAATAATCATCTTTTTCATAATAATAATTTTTTTTAATAATAAAAGTTTTAGTAAAAAAACAATAAATTGAATGTCAAAATATTTTTGTTTTGTTTTGAGTGGTAAAATAAATAAATTAAAGTTACAATAGTTTTGTACATTTAATTAAAGGTAACCATCTTTATGACAGAAATCATACGACGCTAATATCTTTTTTATACGTAATTAACTCCCCAACTCAAATTTGGTTCCAAAGACCATTTTTTTAAAAGATTTTTTCAAAATTTTCCTTAATAAACTTTGGTGGCCACTCCTTTATTTATTTAACGTCTTATTTTTTTTTTCACCGTCCCACCGCGACCTTGATTGCGACAAATGGCATACCTTATGCTTTTTTTAGGCATTACTAATATTTTTTTTTATCCAAAATAAAATAAGAAATGGAGACAGGAAATAAAATAGTTAGTTCAGAAAAAAATGGAGAAAAGACATTAAAGCTAACAAAAAATTATTAAAAGTAAATTAAATACATAAACAATTTCTAGTTATACACATAATTTTTGTTAGCATACAAACCTCTTCGAAAGTGAGTTACTTCTCCTACTTTTACTCCATAAAAAAAATCTACATGTAACACTTAGATAATTTTCAACTACTTAGTCAGTTTTCGGTAAAAACATTCTTTATCCAAAATTATTTTCTGTCAAAAATACAATCTACTGTATCTATATATAGAATTTTTTTCCAATGGTAGTATCACTTTTATTAAAAAAATATCAGTTGCCTAATTTTTAAGAATTTTTTAAAAGTGTATTTGTCCTTTCAAAATATATATTTGTCCCCACCTCTCCATAAATGAAGAAGTAAACCCCCCCAAAAATAAGTCAAATACTGCCTAATTCTATTAAATAGAGTTAGTTTCTCATAAAATAATAAACTACTATTTAAACTTTTATTAAAAATTAATACTTTAGCTTTGCAATGTATAAGATAAATGTCTATTTTATATAACTAAAATTTAATTATAATAGTATTAAATAACACCTTTAAATATATAAATATATTATAATTAAATTAAATTTGTTATAAATACATGTTTTTGAAGTTATAAATTATATTTTAATTTTATATTATAACACAAGGTTATTTTTAACTATTAATATATTTTTTAAATACCGAACTTCAACTTAGAAATAAAAATGAAAATTATAGATTTAAAAACAAAAAAATGGTAAGAAAATAAATGCTCTTTTTAAAGAATTTTTTTTTGAAAAAATATATTCTCATTGACGAGTAATTTCTAAAAAAGAAATCTTTTAAAATTGTTATTTGTGACGATCCTAAATGTCATTACATGAAACACTAAGGCTTTAACACAAAAAGATTCATTTTTAGTTTCTTTAAAACTCTTGAATTAGTTTAATTAATGAAAATGCACATTATTTTTTTCCATGAATACATGCATGTCATATAAAATTCATCCAGAGAAGGTCCTCAAGTCATAAAATATAAATGTATATATGCCGCAAGACACTACATCATCAAATTTCAAAATAAAACTCAAGGGTCCAATTCAAGGAATACATACAACATAAATCCATAAAGATATATAAACCCTAAGTTGATCCCCACCAAGACAACATAAATAAATGACAAGGGTTGGATTTCGCCCTTAAGTCTATCACCAAATCCACATCAATCGCAAGTGACATGTTCCTTAAAAGTTACATCATAATTTGCTTCCGTATTAAATGACACGATCATCACAGTTCAATAGAAAACATAAGGATAAACTCATTTTAAAAGAAAACAACATGTAAAAGAAATATAAGATCAATATGTTAAAAGAGACATAGAAATCCTCCATTTTTAATAGCCATGTATTAATACAACTCCTCAAGCAACACATTATTCTCAAGTCATAATTATCAATGCGCATGTCTAACTATCATGTTATGTCATGCTGACTCTTTACTCCCGGAAGATTTCACCTTTTGAGCGATTAACCCAAGTATATCCCTTAATATAGTTGCACTCTATGATCTGACCATTCAAGGAGACTTGAATTAATCCTGTGGAAGAAGTGTGATTTTATCGAAAATGGATGAGCGTGGGTGATGGTTTACCTCGACAAGACTTGCAAAGATCTTAACCTATGTAAGAATTCACCCACCTATTCATTCTATAGGCCTATTCAGCATTAGCCACCATGACAACCTCTAACACTAGGTTGAGGGTCTTCTTAGCACATGCAATGTGCCTACTCACATGCAATGTCATTCATCAATGCATGTATGTTATGATCATTCAAATCAATATCATACGCCATCACAAATTCATTTACCAATCTCAACATCATAAGAGGTTAATGTTATAACATCATAGATTCACCATTCATACGTTCATCACACTAATGAACCCACACATAGTTCAATAAGCATAACAATACATCCTAATACCTTGAATTCTTGCAAACAAATCACTAAAAACTCATGTAAATGTGAATCTCATGATCTCAACATAAAGTTAACTCTAATAATAAAATAACATTATCTCAACCGCATCTCATATCATCATAAATTTATTAAGATCTCAAAATAGTTAATTTATGCAAGGAAAATAAACATTAATCACATCCATATCAAAACTGATCACTGAACTCAAAATTAACCATTGAACTCAAAACTGGTCATTGGACTCAAAACAGTCACTAGACTCAAAATGGTCACTAGACGTTGGATGTGAAAATGATCATTGGATGCGATACTGGACACTGGACGCAAAAATGGTCACTGTACACGAAAATGGTTACTAGACACAAAAATAGTCACTTGAGGCAAATTCTGTAGAATTTTAAAATTTCTGTAGAATTACCTCTCATGACTTCCAAATCATCCCAAAACAAATTCAAACTATTTCTCATCAATTCCAAATACATAAACAATATCAAAACACTTCACAAATAAGAACTTTTAATCAATATTCATCAAATAAACAACAATCCAAATTTTAAAACTCAAAACCTCAAATGCTCAAACTTCCATTTTTAACAACATGATTAATTTTCCAGCAACTTTGAAACCAATTCACCGTAACCTAAGCATATAAAATGATGAAGGTTCTCTTACCTATCAAACCCAAGATGATGACTCTTTGAAGAAGAAAAAAAAAAGTGAGCTTTGAGTCCAAGTGAGGAACTTTCCTTCAATCCCACAACAACCATATTATACCAACATCAACCCCAAAGCCAACCAAAAACAAAATCAAAACCCCTTAAAATCAAGCTTTTCCATGAAAGTTCATGGTTGCTCTAGGGAAAACGAAAATAAATTCAAAGGGAGGAAGAATGAGAGATTATCTCACTTAGGGCTTGTCAACAACCCCTAAAGGGAGGATAAATGATTTTTTTTTTACAACACCAAAGTTCAAAGTTTTCTTATGGTGATTTCTTGGAAAAGAGAGAATTGTGAAAATAAGTATGTTGAGAAAGAGAGTTTCAACACAAATTAGAGTTTTTAGGGAGATATAAGGCTGAAAGGATTTTTCCTTCCTATACCTAAGTATTTGCTAAACTCACACCTCTTTCACTAATTATCACAAGCCCATTTTTCTCTAGGTCCAAACTCACCAAAAACTCACTAAACACATACAAATATAAGCAAAATACCATCAAATCAATCATTAATTAATTTAAATACTCAAATATAAATTTAATTATTCTTACAATTTAATTAAATCACTTGAACAACTAATTACAAAAACAAAACATTACATTATTCTAATTTATAGTGAGAATATACTCACATATAATATAAATAATCAGAATTTAAACACAATTTTATAAAAGATACAGTAAGAAAATGGAGATTGAAGGAAACAAAAAGCACAAAGACGATCATCTTTCACGGCTTTCTCCCTCTCTTCCATTTTATACGTCAAAGTCAAGAGTAAGACCCTTTCAAGTTATTTTTAAGACAAAAAGAGAAGTAGAATGTGCTTATAAATAAATTCTCTTCTTCCTCTCAAAAGTTTTTACAAAGTGTAATAAGCTATATATAAAGCGCCCTTGCTTGCCCGAAACCGTACTTCAATTATTAATAGAAGTTGAACATAGCAGTATCGGCTTTATAACTCCTCCTCCACCCTCTCTCGTATATCTCAAACACTTATCTCTTCAACAATTTTTTGCATAGCTTTTTCCTCAACCTCTTTATACCCTTCATCGATCGTTCATCTATTTATTACGAACGATTGAAACCATAAACCCAATATTATTTTAAGTTGCCAAATTAAGAAGGAATAATATAATCCATGGCAGGAGGAAGCGGAGGAAGAAACTTGGAGGAAACGCCTACATGGGCTGTCTCCGCTGTTTGTTTTGTTTTGATCTTAATCTCTATAATCATCGAGCACATCATCCATCTCATAGGAAAGGTATATATATATATTATATTTTTTTTTTACATATGCACCTCTCTTATTAATTTGTACAACAATTTTTAAACATCAACACCGTATTTTAATTCCATATGTACTCTGTAAATGTCCTCAATGTTAAAGTTGTCTAAAATAAGTTGTTCAAACAAATTTTTTCCACATATATATGTTAATTTGTGAACTACGAATTAAGAAGGAAATATATATTATAGTATTAATATACACATAATTTTGATTAATAATAATATGTGCATGCGAGCAGTGGTTGAAGAAGAAGCACAAAACAGCTCTGTACGAGTCACTTGAAAAGATCAAATCAGGTTCGTGTCCATCTACCGTAATTAATTAATGATTAGTATAGGAAAATTAAACTGTGTGGTTAATAATTAATTGGTGGGTTAATTGTTGTAGAGCTTATGTTATTGGGGTTCATATCGTTGCTTCTAACGGTAGGACAAGGTCCAATATCAAGAATATGCATTTCAGAAAAAGTTGCAGGGACATGGCACCCCTGCGACGATAGTAGCAGCATCCACGAGTCAGATACTGAAGAATCAGAAAACGTAAACGGAACCAATAGCCGCAGATTATTGGCGGCGTTCTATGGTTCAGACGACGTAAATCCACGACGTGTTTTGGCGGGAGGAGGAACCGACAAGTGTCGTGAGGTTGGTGTCATTCTATTATTATTCTTTTTATTATTATTATTATCTTTTATCCAAACGAAATTATCCAGAATTTATAATAATTGAGTTAGATTTCTTTAAATTACTTCGGGTTACTATTCTTGTTCTCACACACCGTATGCAATTTCTACCATATTTTTCTTCATTTTCCATTTAGTTTACACGTTTCTGCAGTAACTATGATTTAATTACTATAGTTACATCGCTGCCAAAAATCTTAATAACCATACTATCTCATTCTTTCTTTTTTAATTTACACTCATAATTTTATAATTTTAATATATTAAAAAATATACTATTGTGTTAGTTGCACTCCGCTTTTATTAGACATGCACATGCTGACGAAAGTTTAATATATAGATTGAGTGCGATATATACTAGTTGGTTGAGTCTTATGATTGAGTGGGATATACTGTATTGTATGCGTTTATTTTTCTATTTTTCTATTTTTCCAAATCACTACAAGAAAAAGCGTATACACTTTTCTAAAACGAAAATTAAATGGTTAGTATAGACATTAAATCTACAGTGATGCAAAAGTCATACTATATATTAATAGTATGATATAATGATAATATACATTAGTTTTTTAAATTTATAAGATTATTTATTTATAGACTTCTAATGTCTATATTATCAATAATTCAATTTCTATTAAATAAAATTTAATTAAAAAATGATAAATAATTAATAAATATTTTTTTTGTCAGCGAAGTGAAAAATATGCTTAACAAAAGTAACGATAAGAATATTTAATTTACATTTTTAAAATATAAAATAATTAATAGCGCGTCAATTTTTAATTAAAAAGATTGATAATAACACCGAATACAATTAAAAACAGTTAATGTCAATCAAATTATGTCAAGGTTCCTTAATTGCTTTAGAAAAAAGTCGTTTCTACATTAAAATATACTACAGTGATACGTATTACATGACTGCGTATTTCTTCTATGGTTGTGCCACTTTGTCAAAGGTACTAATTTCTTGTGGGGGCACAGTGTGTGAAAAGCCTTTTTGTATAGGAAGGACAAAATGTTAAACCTAATGGAAATTAATATGGAATCAAATACTGAAAACAGCATTAGGCTTTCAGCTCCACCACATATGACATATATAAGCCAATTAGGCTTCATGTATAGGAATTTTTCCTTTCTGCAGGGGTCTCTATAGTATAGGATATTAGAAAATTAATACTACCATGTTATGCAGTCGCAATCTGAATATTTCACATACACGTCCCTTTTTTTTTTTTTACTTTGTCTTATTTTGTTTTCGTCATATCTACTGACCATTTTATTTAGAAAAAGACTAGAACATTAATAAGAGTTGAAAACTTGAAGTTTCTGTGGATGCCTATACTTGCACGGAAAGAGAAATTAATTAAAAGAAAAAGGAAATGAAAGTGATTAAGAACATACGCGCATATGCAATAAAATAAAATATATTTTATTGTTATGATTCACTTATGATTCAACGACATGCTTGTGTGAAGGGAGAGGGGAGATGGAAAGACAGTATGAGTTCTGAAAAGCATGAAATAAAATAATTATAAATGAGACAAAGGTCATTAAAAAAAACGGTAGTAATAAGCTTACAAACAAAGACAGTTTCTTAAAAATCGCTTTTGGTAACATTTCTAACAAAGGCAATTTTATAAGAACTGTCGTTAAGCTTTATAAAAGGTTGATATTAATTTGGAAAATGCCATCGCAATCTTTATTACATGATTTTTTATAACCAACTTAATTCAACAATGTTGAATCACATTTTTTAATAGTGTTATCACCATAAAACCTATTAACCAGGGCCCATAAGAAGAATGGCATGTCCCAACAGACAAAAACCGTAATTACTAGTCAATTGGCAATTGGCCTGTTTTCACTTTATTATAACTTTTGTTTAATTAATAAAAATTGATCTATTAATATAGGTATTAAATTTTTGCTTTTACTAGTTTAACCCAATTTCCCTTTTTTCTTAAAAAAAGTATTTACAAAATTTGAATATTAATTAACAAATAAGTATATAATTAGTAATAGATAATTTTATTAATATAAAAATTTGGTGTATATTATTAATGTATAATACGATTAGCACAAATCTACAACATTACTACTAATGAATTTAAAACAAAGATTTTATTACAAGAGCAAGGTTTAACAACTAATATCTTTTTGCCAGTTGAAATATATGATATTTTTTATTCTGTAATGATGTTTTTCTTTTATTACATGCACACTAAATGTGCAGGGTAAAGTCCCGTTTGTGTCATCGGATGGCATTCATCAACTCCATATATTTATCTTCGTGCTGGCTGTTTTTCATGTCCTTTACTGCATTCTCACTATGGCTCTGGGCAGAGCAAAGGTAATTAAAGACATAATTTGATTTTCTTTTACCAAAATATAATTAATTAGCTTCCCTCTCCATATATCTCCGAGTTACTATTTAATTGGTTGAATTGTAATCACTCAATAGATGAAAAGGTGGAAGCGATGGGAAGAGGAAACCAAGACACCAGAATACCAATTTTCACACGGTTAGTTTCTGCATGAATAAAAATATACACATACAGCACAGAATATGGTATATATGTATATGCACATAATTTTATATTTCGTATATGAATGGAATATTAGGTTACAAATCTGCATATAATTAAATTTAAATAATTATTTATACTCTAGGCATAACTTAACTATGACAGTTTCATATACATATATGTTACGTAACTTATTTAATTTAGTGTCCGAATTATGTGGATATCACAGATCCTGAGAGATTCAGATTTGCGAGGGAGACATCTTTTGGAAGAAGACATTTGAGTTTCTGGACCAAAAATCCTGTCCTCATGTGGATTGTAAGCCAAATTCATTTTATTTATTTATTTAGATAACTTAAGCCACATGCATTTTAAGCCCCACTCATTTAATATATTTTAATTTTTTCCCCTAAACTTATTTATGAACTCTGACTTTTTAGAAAGCATTTTATTGTAGTTTTTTTTTTTATTTTTAAAAATCACTTCATTTTTTTAATGACATTAAAGTAATTAAATGAATTTTTATAAAGATGGAATTAAATGAAGATTTTAAAAAAGTAGAGACTAAAATGACTAACAATAGTAAACTAATTAATGTGAATGACTACTACATTTTCATATTACATGGCATTATTTTTCTGCATACATCTGGAAACATGGATTTTAGAAGACTATTCCAATGAAAGCATTCATATATAAAAGTTAGTTACAAAGATGATTTTACTCAAACAAAACATGTTATTTTTTCACATTCTTAGACCGGCCGTATATGAAAATTGAAAAATAACGTTCTAATGCAGAAAAAAATTTAAAAGAAAAATCTAGAGAGGCCGCAATACCACTCATTCACATAAGGAAGAGACTTCAGAGTGGTCCTTGTTGAATTGATGAACCTTTCTTTTGTGAATATTCTTGCCTTAGGACCACATGGCCTCTTGACAATGGTGTTGGAAGTTCCAGTAAACAGCTACCAGTAGTTTCTCTTGACATATATATATATATATATATATATATATATATATATATATATATATATATATATATATATATATATATATATATATATATATATATATATATATATATATATATATATATATATATATATATATATATATATATTTAATTTCTTAATTAATTACCAGAGAAAATAGATCTTTCTTTTTTTAACTCCTGTTCTAAGAAATACACAAGAATTTCTAGATATATACTTATTCAAAGTAGCTGCCTAATTTGTCTATTATTGATTCTTGTTAATTACCAATTTGCTGAGCTAAGTGGTATCATTCTCTTACGCCTGAGTGCAGGTTTGTTTCTTTAGGCAATTTGTGCGGTCAGTTCCTAAAGTGGATTACTTGACCTTAAGACATGGATTTATCATGGTAAATGTCTCCTTCTTAGACTAGACAAAATATTTGAAATATTCATTTCAACAGTACAGTTTTAAACCATAATTCTAATTTTTAGTTAAATATTTTTAAATTTTGTGAATTAATTACAAAATTTTTGAAGTGAAAAAAGAATTTATTTACTTACCCTCGAAACTTTGCATGCCTAGGAGTACTACATTTTCCGTGTGCAATACTCCAAATGACTTGGAATTTTACGTTGATGTCATGTCAGGCACATTTGGCTCCTCAAAGTCACTCGAAGTTTGATTTTCGGAAATATATAAAACGATCACTGGACGAGGATTTCAAAGTCGTAGTTGGAATCAGGTTTTGTGCACTAGGTCTCTTGTTATTTTGTATTTCCCAATTGAATAATTTTATTACTTTCGTTTTATTTTTATTGATGTTTAAGATTAATTTTGAAAAATTAAGAAGGATTTAATAGATATAAAACGTTGTTATATTTTAATTGGAATATCTATATTTAACATTTTTTTCCTTGTCCCATTATATTTGCATTGATATTTAAAATTTGTTATAAGAATTAGGAAATATAATTAAATAATAACTAATAATTCTTATTTAAGTTTTAATAATTTTTAAATATAGATATAAATGAAAAATCATTAATGAGAATTCGAATTTATAGAAAGTTAATAGCTTTAGAAGAAAAAAAGGTTAAAGCATCAATAAATCTAGAGAAAACATAATAATATCTTCTTATAAATCTTTATATTTTTCAAATGAAGAAATAATTGAATGTATTTTATATTTTTAAAATTTTAGATATATTCCTAAAAAAATTAATAAATTCATTTCTATTTAGAAAACAATATTTTGATTTACACGTCTGTATTATGATTTGACTGCTGTTCTTTGTCTTTAATTTTCCAGTCCTCCATTCTGGTTCTTCGCAGTGCTGTTTCTGCTCTTAAACACTCATGGTAAGCAACTACGTCTTTCTAATGTGTTGCCGACGTATTTGACTCATTATTTTTTCTTCCTTTTTTTTTTTTGGTTAAGGACCCTTTTTAATTTATATACTTACTATGATGTGTCTCAATTATGCATGGACAGGGTGGTACTCTTATCTGTGGCTGCCATTCATTCCTTTGATTGTGAGCACATGCAATCCCCACTTTAAATTAATTTGGTCCAAGTGACCGATAATGATATCCATCTAATTTAATCTTATAATGTTCATAAAATGTAGATAATCTTGTTAGTGGGAACCAAGCTTCAAGTGATCATAACCGAGATGGGTCTAAGAATTCAACAAAGAGGAGAGGTCCTCAAGGGTGTGCCCTTGGTTCAGCCAGGGGATCATTTGTTCTGGTTTAACCGACCTGGCCTTATTCTTTACCTTATCAATTTTGTGCTCTTTCAGGTAGAACTTATGTTGCTTTCAGCTATTAATAACAATTTTCTTTTAAAGGGAAGTGAAATTCTTTAAAAGATGCCAAACTTTTTTTGACTGCAAAAGAAAGTGAACAAATTCATTAAAAGAAGCCAAATTTGTCACAAGGTGTGTCCAAGTCTGGAAAACCAAGTTTGAATAAAAGGAGTACATAGCATAAAAATATAAAGAGTAAAATATACAAATATTTTTTTAAGTTTCGACATATTATACGTGTATTTCTTCTCTATTTGATTCCGGCACAAATACTTATTAATATGGAATTTCAGTATTCCTTCTTTAGTAACGGTATTAATTATGTTTATCTAGAATAATTACATGTTAATCATACAGTCTTTTAAAAGTATTTTTATAATAAAATTACTCATGTTTTCTTCCCATGCCATCAATAGTTTAAATCATATATTTTAGAGGTTATTCATATATTTTAAGAGAGGAAATGTACCCGTAATATGTCCAAACTTGAGGGGTTGCTAATGTAATTTGCTCAAATATTAATATAACCCCACATCACGCTATTATAAGATTTAAATGAGTAAAAAATATATCGGGAGTAATATGACATTTTTGAATAACGTATATCTAAGACAAAAGTTGTTCAAGGTTATTTCAGAAAAATAGTTAATAAATTTATTTGTTTTTATTAGAATAATTTATAATGTTTTTTTTATGAGTTCACCTTTTTTTATGATCAATTGAAGTCTCCCTGCTTTTTTTGTCTGTTTTTTCATAACAGAATGCTTTTCAGCTGGCTTTCTTCGCATGGTCTGCGGTAAGTCATCCAAAATAATTTTTCTTTTCACTTATAATTGAAATTAACTTCATGAGCTTACATTAAAATACGATTAAGATTTATTAATGCATTTATTGTCTTACTAAATGTTGGTATTGTACGCATTCATGTTTTGGGAGGGGGTTTCTCTTGCTGAAGTATAGCTTTTGTCCGATATTATGAAGCTTTGTTTGATTTATTTATTTATATATTTTAAATCGCAGCTTCAGTTTGGGATTAAATCCTGTTTCCATTCGCACACGGAGGACGTGGTGATCAGAATCACAATGGGGTACGTGAGTTTCATTACACTTCATCTAAACTCAATTTCTCAAATCATATGTATATTGTATGCGTCGATCTTTACCTACCTACCTATATTAATTAAAATGTCAATTAGCTTAATCTTTATGCATGACTTTGTCAGGGTCCTTATTCAAATCCTCTGCAGCTACGTTACTCTTCCTCTCTACGCTCTAGTGACACAGGTACACATTTATATTAATAAGAGAAATGCAAACTCATTATATTTTACTTTTTTTTTTAATGCTCAAAGTCAATCTTATAGCTGCGGCTATTACTAAAATGGCATTCATGCATCTTTCATCCAATCCAAACCTACGCGAGATAGCAATAGAAGGCTACAACAATGAATGATATGTAACAAACTGATTGTGATTTTGTGATGGTAACAGATGGGTTCAACAATGAAGCCAACGATATTCAACGATAGAGTAGCGGTAGCGTTGCGGAATTGGCACCAGACAGCGAAGAAGCACATAAGACAGAACCGTGTGGGGCCGCTGTCGTTGTCGGGGACTCCGACGTCGAGCAGGCCCACAACCCCAAGTCACCACCTGTCCCCGGTGCACCTCTTGCGATACTACCGCTCCGAAATCGACAGCTTCCCCGCGTCTCCGCGAAGGTCAAACTTCGACGATAATAATATGGATTCTCCTTCTCCTTCCTATTCGCTCCACCAATTGCCACCACAAACAACAGCAACAACCAATGACTCCGCCAATGATAATAACGCCACCACACACCATGAGATTGTCGTGGTGCACAGCAAGGAGTTTTCGTTTGATAAAAGACCTACCAGTAGTAGTGGTAATACGTAAATATATAAAATCAGTGACCAAAAAACAAAATCAAAATATCTTAGGACAAGGATGCATGGGATGATCTCAAGCTATGCTTCTCGATCAGGCAAAGCATTAATCTTATTGAATTTATTTATGGTGTTTCATTTGTGTAATTAATGGATTATTATTATTATTATTATGTTAAATTGATTATTATATTCATGAAGCAATATAAGTTGATCTTTTTCTTTTTCGTTGTAACATTTACTTGCCTATCAATAGTTGGCATATATGGTATGTAAAAAAATATATATGCATGACGCATTGTAAATTATTGTCATCTGAAATTCCAGACAAGTGGTTTTTTTTTTTCTTTCTTTTTTTCTAATGTATTGAAACTCGAGAGTGGAGTACTTGAGTAGTTGAGTTTCGCTATGGTGTTGTGAGATAGTAATTTATTAAGAGATAGATTGAATGAGAATTATGTTATGTTTGAAATGTAATTTTTGTCTTTTTATTTTTTCAAATATATGTTTTTAGTTTTTTTATTAAAATGTTTGATCTTTTACTTTTAAAAAAATTGTGATTTTATTCTTTTATTTTTTAATTGAGATATTTTGTCTCTCATTTTTAAATAATTTGTAATTGTAGTCCTTATGTTTAATGTCAAATGTTGATCTATGTATTCTATAAATATTTACAAACAACTATTTATTTATTATACTAATGATAAATGTTTTTTAAAATTATTTAATTGCTAATAAGCTTTATTTATTACTTTTTTTAAAAAAAAAAATACAATCAACAAGTTTGAAATTGATTAAGGAAACTAAAATAAAATATTTTAAAAAAATAGGAAACAAAATGTTTAAATTAAAAAATAAGAATACTAAAATTAAGAATTTTTTAAAAGTAGAAAACAAAATATCTCAATTAAAAAACAAAAATTAAAATCACATAACGAAAATTACATTAAGGCTTGATTTTTTTATTATTGTTGTACATGTAAATGGTTTAAATTAATTTGAAATTATGACACCCACTAAAGTCAAATGTAGTATTTCAGAATTTAAGTAGTGTATATGGTTTTGGATTAAAATATTGTTACTCCACACAAAAAAAAGTTATAGAACGGGATGTAACATCTTATATCTTTTAACAACCACCTCAAATGAGTGATCTGGTTGTATCATCAGACAGATCGAGTAAAAATGAGATGAGTGGGAGAAAGCTTTTGTCAACCGTCTACTGCTTGGTTTGCAGAAGGCAGATATGCTATGATTATTTGACCTCGGAACACTTGATCTTGCACGCAAGGTATATATGTTGACTTCAATTTGTTTGGTTCTGGTGTGCAATATTACAAGATTTGAGGCTAATTAATGAATTTCCACTTATCACAATGAAGAATTGGAGATTAAAGTAGCTTTTACTTCTTGCAACAAAGACTTGATCCAGGCTATTTTAGCTGCCAAATTTGCTAGTGCTCTATATTCTTACTCTCTTTTGGAACATTGTTTATTTCAACTCACTGGACACTAAGACACACAATGGAAATTAGTTTCCTTGGAATTTATGAGTGGTGACACAAAAGAAAAAAAAAAGTAAAGAAGAATGAGCAAGGGAGGGAAGGGGAAGGTTTTTTGAAAGTCATGGGAAGGAGTGTGAAGAGAGGGGTAATTTAGTACAGTAATATCGAAAAAACCAAAAAGAGTTGGGGGTGTAAAATGAAAAAAGAGATTGTAGCCATTAGCCAACCCCAACTGTAGTCACTAACTAATCCTTTTTATTTTATTTTAAAATTACCAAGAAAAATAATAAAAATATTTCAAAGTAAGACTTTGGATCCCAATTCTCTAAAAGCGCATTAATCAATTGTTTCAATTTAATAAGTGATATTGAGATAGAGTTTTAGTATAAACTTTAACTATTTATATTAAAAGTTTTAATACCATTTATAATAATATTTTATTTGACTTGAGTGAAATTATTTCTCATAAAGCATACTCATGAAGTTATAATAAAAAAAAAATCGATCACATAAATAGGAAGCATAATAAGTCAAAAAATAATAATACCTATTTAATCAAATATGATTAATAACTATTGTCTTGCACCTATTAAAGGAGAAGGGATTAAAAAGAAGAGAGTTGTTGTTGGTCCTAACTTCATTATTATTGATCCTTATCAAGTGGTTGAATTTTTTTAAAAAAATATTCTAATATTATTCTGTTTCAGATTTTGTATGAAGAATCACGTTTTTATTCTATATTTATTTAGACTTTACAAGGAGAGAGTATGGTGAATTTGAACTGAGATTTAAAATAATATCTTTCTTGTTTTTTAAAAGTTGACTGGGATCACTAACAATTCCTATAGCAACCAATACTAATTCCCTAAAAACAATCTTCTTTCCTTTAGGTTTTCTTGGTGCATAACTTCCCCATAGCAATCCATATGTTATACCAACCCCGTGTGCTATGGAATGCCACCACCTATTGTGGATGGATAGACTTATCCTACTCATAGTTTGTTAGTGTAGTTGGACTTTGGCCCTCTATTCAATAAAAAAAAAAAATCCTAGTTTTGATTAACATTAACATAAATATCTTATACACCTATTATTACTTGAAGATGCAAGAATCATTCATAAACTCAATAATTTTAACCCCAAGACTAAAATAAATTAGGTTGGTTTTATCCAATTTGGATTAGTGTTATCTAAACAAATTTGACAACTTTCGATTTGCTTTACGATAGATTATAATACAAGTATATAAATCTAAATTTTTTTATAGAAGATATAAATCTAATACTAAACGCTTAAATGAACTCATCCACCTTAAGTTAAATTAATTAAGGTCCAATTTAAATTTGAAATATCAAGGGTCTAATAATAATATTATTGGGCGTTTCGGTTCAATCCCGATTTTTTTTTTCTGGTATCCAATTGAATTGGAATATGAAATATGGAATATCATAATAATGATAAAAAAAAACGGGATGCATTTTTTTTATATCATTCCCTAAAATTAAAAAAAAATCTGCTTCCGACTTTTTTTTAAAGGTTAGAAACAATGAATTAGTCCTACAATTTTTTTTTTTTACCAATCACCAAATGATATGTGAGTAGCTGATGTTGTTCTCAAGAAGTGAAATTGGCTTCATATTAATTTGTTTTCATTTTTTCTTCTTTTTATCTAATTTTTCAAATCTTAATTTGTTTATGAAGTTAGTATATAGAAAGACATACCAATCCAATAATCCAACATAGACTAAATCAAAATTTGATCACACTAGGTCTGGTTAAATTACTAAAAAATGATTTGTAAAACCAGCTAGAACCAATTTAAAATATGTTAATTAATCTGATATTTATTTTTCCTCCGATCAAATCTTACCCAACCCATGTGTTGATCCACTAAAGAGTATCAATTTCCTTTTAACAAGTACAACAATCACGATGCAGATCCTTATTCTTCACCTTTTTTTTTTTCATTTCTTTTTAACAAGTCCAAGTCCTATTATTACAAACTCCATGCACCACCGTACAAGAACAGAATCAATTCATAATTTCTAATCCTTAAATAAATTAATCTCATCTTATCTTATTACCATAAATACATTAAATTAAACAAGTGGATAAGTCAAGCAAATGATATTAAATAAACATAACTTTTGGCAACATAAATAATTCTGTGCCTCTATTGATCCCATACTCCCAACACTGTTTCTTTCTCCGACGACACCCCCTTTTCCCTCGTGATCTTCGACATGGCGAGAGGCGCCTCCCAATCTCAATCCACAGCGTCCCATGCCACCACGCGACCGGGCGTGATGGCTCCTCGCGGCACCGCTGCCGCCACCGCCGGCATGCGCCGTCGTCGCCTCGGCGGAGGAACAAGCTCCGCCTCCGTCAGTGGAGGCTCCGGCGCCGGAGGAAGCAACATGCTGCGGTTCTATACTGACGACGCTCCAGGCCTCAAGATCTCCCCCACGGTGGTGCTCGTCATGAGCCTCTGCTTCATCGGCTTCGTCACCGCGCTCCACGTCTTCGGCAAGCTCTACCGCTATCGTTCCTCCGGCGCCACCGTTTGATTCCTCTTCGCGATCATGGATCTGATCTGGATCACGAAATCCGGTATTCGAAACCTGCGTTTTTGTTTCTAATTTACGCTTCTTTATTTTTTTGATTTTGAAAATTTTCTTAGGGCTTGATTAGGCTTCCTGTTTCTCTAGCTGTGAAATGATTGGATCTTCTTCTTGCTCTTGAAGGAAGTCGCATTTGGTCTTTCCTTGAAAATTGATCTCTCAATTCATTCATTCTATTATTACACTTTTTTTTTGCTTAAATTTCCTATACAAACAACGGCTGCATTTCAGCAATTTCTATTATCACATTGCGTTCGTTTCTGTTAATCACGTTTTATTAGTTTATGAGCTGCCGCATTTATTATAAAGTAATGATGCAATTGAATTGTAATGGTTTTACTATATTTGATGCTATTAAGTTCTTGATAATAAGGATTTATATGTTGCTTTGGAAAGGTTGTTGAAAAGGCTCATCCTGAATACATCAATGTTGTTACGAAATTGAATTTACAAATAATAAACAAGTTAGCAGCTAAATTAGCAATAACTATTGTATATGTCTGTATATAAGGAAAATGAGATACCAATAGCATCTAGTTCAATTGGTTGAACAAAGTGCATGAATTGTTATAAATTTCCTCTACTTGTCTTCGATTCGATTGCTACAGGTAAAAAAAAGAAAAAAAGAAAAATGAGGTATAAGCTTATATTCACACCTTGCAAATTATATCACTTTCCAGGTACTTGTTAAGATGTAGTATATTTCTAATCCGCGATATTGACCTTTGAAGAGAGGGATTGGGACTGTCTTCTATAGATATTGCCACGTTTATCATTGGATGGACCTTTCCTTAAAGGAAAATTCTTTTAACTCTTGAAAGTTGATGGTGAGTTGTCATTGAGTATATCATGGCCTGATTTTGTTCTCAATGTTGACATTGAGTATATCATGGCCTGATTTTGTTCTCAATGTTGAGCTTCCTGTTAAATTATAATGAGATTACCATACCCGTTAGATTTTTCTTTTCAGAGTGAGTGTAACTGACATTAATGCATAACATTTTAACAGTCATGAATTTTCGTTTTAGTGCACAGCCTTGCAAAATTACCTGCGGGTGCCGTTCATCTATGTAATTTTCTTTAATATTATACATACAAGATCAAAAGGCTTTGTCACGAGTCTTAAGTTATATCCGCATGAGTCATACATATTGCTCTGATCCGTATTTAAAGAAAAGGTAACAGACATTTTAACTCTTACAGTTGTTGGGTGTTCCAACAAAAATGTTGGATGTCCAAAGCAACTGGCCAAAAGTTATCCTGAAAGGCCTCATGTTTCTATTGGATAGATAAATTGCTTTCTTTTTGCCAAAGGACCCGTTATTCATGAAACTTTGCATAGTGTCATGACCTGTCAGTAAAAGATTTTCTTAGCAAACGAAAGCTAGCTTTAGGCCTACTTTTATTCTTCCCGAAGTTATTTTGGTTGCTGATGATCTTGGCTTGGATTGGAACTTGAAGCAGAGAAGAACCAACGCTCGAATCCTTACACTTAATTTCCGCTACTACTTCATGTTAGGATCGGGGATTTAGAGTTTTCCTCTTCTCAGTTTTGAGTGATAGTGGTGATTGGGAATGGAGTAAAGATGCAAATGTAGTTATTCTCTAGTAAGGAGAGAGTTGTGTTTCTACTTAAAAAAAAAAAAAAGACGGTTGTGTTTCTTTTGAGTTTTGATAACTAGGATTCATGCATCCTAATAATAAGTAATAACAACAATAACTGAGCTATTTTGTTACAAGTTCATGTTAGTTGCATAAATTAAGTAGCATTATATATGTTTGTTGATAATTATAAAAAAAAAACTGTTGACATTTAGTTTGGATTGAGCTTGAGGCCCAATCCATATAATTGGCTATCTTGTTATCTCAGTGCGTAATTGAACGCACAAACGGAAGTAATCGTTTAAGCACATGATCCCTAAAATATAATATCTGCAGGTATCATATTGAAAATAATAAGAAAGAATGAATTTTATCCTCTGTGTGATATTAACTACAAGTATAAATTATCTGGCTAATATAAATTGTCATAACTACAACTGACTAAAAAACAATAAACGAGCTGCAATAGCTTTGCCACTCTTGTAGGCCTGGAACAGTTACATTTGTTTACAAGGCCCTTGAGAAAGGTCTAGAAACAATGTTGGAGATTCCAAGGTTTATCTATGTATTTTTATCTCTATAATTTACCGCCCTTTAATTTTGGTGCTTGTAAAAAAAAAATCTAAATGGTTCTCGTAATTTATTTATTTTTGTTTTGGTCATTACTCTTTTTTCAATTTAGTCCTTATAATATTTTAGTCCTTGTAATATACTTATTTTTGTTCAATTTAGCCCGAGTTATATCTAAAGTATAATTTAATGAATTAACAGTATAAAATATTACTTAACAAAAAAAAAGAGTATAAAATAGTGTATCAAGGTTGAATTTATTAAACGTGTTTGTGATAATGGTTTCTGAATGCAGGGAAAGGAAGGGACAGTGTAACCTGGACTGGTAAGCATTATTGTAGGGACAGTAAAAGAGTCTTACAAGTCAAGAAGAAAATGTTCAAGTCCACGCCAAAATCTGTGACACTCCCTTTTCTATTTTAATTCAAACAATGATTTTTTTATCAACAAATGTTAATGGTTAGTATTTCATTAAATTTTGCAAAATAATTATCATTCTTTTTTTTATTAAAAGGGGCCTAAGCCCATTATCATTCTTTTTCAATGCAAATCATACATTCTAATTGATTGTAGCAAAGACGCAACAAGCTTATAAATTGCATAATCAACAATCAATCCTCAAAATTGATGGTTGAAGTAGATAAAGAAATTCTTTCCTCATACTTCCACCAAGCCAAACGAAAAACAGCTTATACTTTCTGAACCCAAATCTTTTTTTTTTTTTTTTAAAAAAAAGACATTTCCCTATAAGGTTGTGGAAGGTGAATAAATTTGTATCCAAGCAAATTCATCTTTGTAAGGCAAACTTGCCTCACAAGAAGCTTCACATGCATACACCACAATTGAAGCCCAATCCAGAGAGCCCACTTCATTGTCAACTCCGAAGTAATACAGCAGCTGTGGCAAAATCTGGCACCACCAACATTAACAACTCACTATGTAAAGGAAATAAGCAAATATTTGCTTGAACAAGCAAAAGAAATAAGCAAACGTTTCAGCTTCAACCACTGATATCTAAAATAACTACCTAAAATTCACAACACATAGGTCTGGACTCCGGTGCAATAACTATATCTAGGGATATCAGCATTTGATGGCCGACCACTTGAAACAGGCCATATTGGCTTAGCATTGGTACCCCTATAATAACGGTTTCACCAAAACTGTAATTAAACACAATATATTGATAAATTGATAAAATCTATACAACCATCAATCTGGTTATTATACAAATTAAATCTTCTATCACACTAGTACAAAATATGATTATAAAACAATGCACTTGATTTTGAGGGAAATTAAGATGCATAATCTAAATTCCAGCTTTCATCTTCTCACTTATAATTCAATAAGATAGTTTAACAGTTTTAAGCTAACAGCTAACATTTCAGCCTTGAGCTAACTTATCTACTTTTGTCAAACATAGTCATAGCATGTTCCAAATGGCTGGAATGTCTCAAATGTTAGGTAAGCCAATAAGATGCAAATGACAATAAATATATTTCTACTATTTTCCTGCTTATTTTAATTTTTTCTCCTGAGGCAAGATATTTGTCAAACATTTTCTCCCATTTGGTTTAGTAAATAATCTGCCTCCATAAGGGCCCACAAGGAAATTCACCATAGTTAAGCATTCTAATTTTGCTGAATCTTTATCACCTCAACACTTGTTCAGGGACCTTGGCAATGCATTCACGGAAGGAGGCCCAACTTTTTTTGTCATCATCACCCTGTTCTCAAACAATATAATTAGCAAATAATATACTTAAACAAGTAACATAATCTTAATTAAAAAAAGATTATACCTCAAAGCTATCCAAAAGTGAATTCATTGTGTCATGAGTCCTGTTCCTTGAGATCAAGGAATTAGCTAAGGTATTTTCCTCCGACATGTCTCTATTATATTCACTTTCATCTTCAATGGTGATCATCAAAATCTTCTACATCGTCATTCTGGATAACCTTGAGCTTGTCAACAAGATCTCCAATGACATCAGTATCCATGTGTTTAGGAATGGAATAGAAAGTGCTAATCTGCAAGATAGTAACGACTCATTGTGTGAGTGGCACATAGGATTTTAGCATTAAACCAGAAATATATGGTTGTATAACTTGATTGAAGACTGGATCATTTGATCAAACAATCTAACTTTGAATCATGCAGTAGAAGACAAATTAACAGAACAAAAAATAAGCTATTTAAAAAATAGTTTGCATCAACTCATCAAGCATACCAACTATGATAACTAACTACATTTAATATAACTACAAAATTCAAAGCTTTGACAAGCTTGCAGGAAGCTCCATGCCTCCATGTGATCAAACATATTCCTACAGAACAAGAAAGCTAAAATGTACCAAGGCCCGGAAAATAATTGTCCCCCAAACGTTTAATATGGGACAAGAGACCTTCGATATGCAACACCAGAATAACAAAAGCCTTAACAAGGGAGTTATAAGGTTGACTTGGTGATTGAAGAGAGATGGGGGAGGGAGAGGTCGTGGATTCAAATCTCTCCCACTAACAAAAATTAACAAATTAACCATTAACATTGGTCTTTTGAAAAAAAAAACTTAACAAATATGGATTTTGGCCAAGTTTAAATAAACTTCTCCATAAGTACTTGTAGCAGCAGAAATTAAGAAGTTAAAACGAATTGAGCTTCTTATATAAGCTAAAATTAACTTGTCCACTTAACTTCTACAGAAACATTTTTCAGTTAACTCCTCCAAGAGCTTAGGTGCATAAGTTGATTTTAACTAGTGTAGAATATCAATATCAATGCATTTTGCCTTCACATTTTCTTCTCCTATACGTGCTTATGAAGATATTTTGAATAAATGTATACAATTAAAGTAATTGGACATTTGGAAATTGAATCCTGTTATCTACGGTAACCCTCTTGCAGGGAGCAAGACATGCTTATGACGTGAGAACTCGATTAATCAAAAAATTGAAACACGAGTGTTCACATTCACAAAATATAGCCATAAATATTAGCTTTGTAAGGTTCCTTCAATGAGGAAGAACACAAACATTGAGGAACAGAGGTGAGAACTGAGAAGTGACTCACTTATGGTGAGAGTGTGCGACGGCGATAGGGACCAAGCTCCGACGGCGGTGGCTTGTTCGACGGCCAAGCTTCAACGGCGACAGTGAACGAAGGGGGATATACGATTTGTGCGGGGTTCATCACTGATTTCTTTTCCCTTTTCAGACTCGCTTATTTAAAAAATTATTATTTTAAATAATGAGAGTTATTCCATTTATTATCCATATTTCATTGAATAATTTCATCCTTAAATCATGTCTTAAATTTAAAAATTTTCTTCTAGTCTACATTAACTTTTCATTATTCTTATATTATTAGTTTTTTTTTGTTTTTTTTATTAACTGTATTTAACTTTTATTTGTTTATTATTTAAAACACTTTTCTCTAGTATAATATAATAACATTATGTTTAAATATGTTCTATTTTATTATGAGATATGAGTTTATTAAATATATTAGATTTAATGAAAAATTTTCAATAAGTAGATATATGTAAAATATAATAAGATCGTGTTTAAATATGTTCTATTCTATTATGAGATATGAGTTTATTAAATATATTAGATTTAATGAAAAAAATTGTGAGTAGGTATATGTAAAATATAATAACATCGTGTTTAAATATGTTCTATTCTATTATGAGATATGAGTTTATTAAATATATTAGATTTAATGAAAATTTATCTTTGAGTGGGTATATATTCGTGGAATCTAATTAATTGTTTTTAGTGGAATTTTTCATCGCTAATATTTATATATGGTGATGTGTTGAGAAGTTATGAGAAGGAAAGATTTAGAAATGGATTAAATATGGTGGAGAGACATGGGAAAGTTAGGAAGTTGTCTCAATGAAAGATACAAAATGTGCAAAAGAGTGGTTGCAAATGAAACACCACTAGAAAAAGGCTTTTAAAGATGACTTTTTTTATCCATTCCACAATGGTTTCAAATCGTTTTTGAACTTGTCGTAGTAGAAAGTCAACACTTTTTATGATGGTTTTTAAACCGTCGTAGAATATGAGATTTTATGTCGATTTTCAAAGTAATCATCTTAGAACTTTTTTTTGTTTTAAAAACGTAAAAAAATTGATGATTTGAGGATGATTTTCCAAAAAACCATCTTAAAAAGTCAAGTTTCTAACCATCTAAGAAAGGATTTTTTTAAATGTTTATCTTGATTTATAGAGTGATCTGGAGCTAGATTATATCATGTTTTAAACCTATATAATTCCAATCCAATAATATATAATTGTTTAAAATAAATAAAGCTACAACACTAAAAACCAAACTTTAAAAGTATAACTATCAAAACCATAATAGAGGAAAGTTACAAGTTGCAAAAAATATATTAGAACCAAATACATATATGTGTAGTTTCATTATACCAATCCAAATACAATATTCCCTCCAATGGTTAAATATTTTTACTAGGTATCTTCGCACCAAAGTTTCATTATATTACCTTGATTCCTTTTAAATTATCAATTCAAGCTGGTCACCAAAGTTATATCCTTAAATTGCTATTATGTGTTTTCTGTTTTGTATTTTTAGAACCTCTAAAAATTGAAACAATAATGTATGACCCCAAAGTTAAGAGAATTGCTTACTAATGATAATAATATTTATTGTCTCTTTTTTAACTATGAGAAAGTTGTCCAACTCAATTATTAGGTGTACTTTAAATATATGTTGAGTAATTTCACTTAAAATCAATTAGTTTTAAAAAGAAAACTAACACAATATTAGATCCTATAATCTATCTTCATATGTTGTATGTTTTGGTAGGAACATTTGAGGGACGGGGTGTAGGAGGGTCTCACATCGCCTTCCTCAATTACAAATGAAGACTTAAATATTCATTGGACAATTTCACTTAATGTTATTTGATTTTAAAATGAAAACTAATAACAACACAATTTAGGAATCACCGACTCACTTATTCTTCTCCTACAAATTAGCATACTTACCATGGATAAAATGTTATGAATGGTTGGATTTAACTATAGTCTTGCATGCATGATGCAAATTTCATTTTATTCAACATGTTGGATTCATAAAACAAAACAAAATAAAGCAAATAAGCTTTGGTTAGTCATTTGGTTTTTGGTTATTTGGTCTCTTTGTTTACATAGGATTGAAATTGTTTTCAATAATGTATTTCTTGACTATGATTTGTTTTGTAGAAGGATTTGTTTCGAATTAGATAATACAAGCATAACCCATAGAGCTCATTTGCATCGACACAAAATACAATACCAACCTGAAGGCTCATGAGTGTAATTGGGTTGAAGCCCTTGGAATGATGCGATTAGCTCATGAGAGTAATTGTAAATGATCCAATTGCAAGGCATATTAAATACTCCTTAAGGTTGCATTTGGTTTAGAGAAAAAAGAGAAACCAAAGAAATTTTGTGAGTTTCACATAAGATCTATATCTTTGTTATTTTACTTTAATTCAAAACTTTTTCTTCTATTATCCTCTCTCTTTTCAACCTCTAAAGTCTAAATCCAACACAACATGAAAGAGAGTCAACTTCAATCAAGTATTAATGAAACAATTAAATACTTCCCACGGAGTTTTGGAGGTAGTATCAGATATCTCTGACAAGTTCAAGATAAAAATTAGATTATGAGGTATGACTAGGGGTAAAAGCTAGAACAATTGTGTTCTAATTTTTATAAGAGAACACTTAGGATCGTCTTGAAAATAGGTATAAAAAAAAGAAACTTGACCCTAATTGCGACTTGCTAGTAGAACCAAAGTTATCATAAGGAGCGTGACCCTAACCGCGACCTGCTGGTAGAAATAACACTAACTATCAGTTCTTAACCCAAGAATAAAGGAAAAACTCTCATAATAAAGAAACTCTCAAATTTCATTAATCTTCAAATTCTGGCAAAAGTGTTTGAGGAGTCTATTTATACTTCTACTAATAACCCTAGTTTAGGCTCAA
Organism: Glycine max; assembly: GCF_000004515.6. NCBI lineage: Eukaryota > Viridiplantae > Streptophyta > Magnoliopsida > Fabales > Fabaceae > Glycine > Glycine max. The sequence continues at coordinate 11,648,426 of NC_038247.2, forward strand.
GCCCAATAACTAATCTAATAATTAAAAGACTTTAAAATAACAATGAAAGGTCGTGCATGTTGGACTTAATTATTATCTAATCAGGCCAATATTAATATTCCAGCAAAATTGATCAACTCAACCCATGGATGCTTCTTGTCTTGTAAATTGGACTTTTCAAATTGATTCTTCAAGTTGGCCTCAAAATATTTTTATCAATTTGTAGGCGAGTGACTCAATTAGGTGCAATCCTTAATTCATATTGACCTCCTTTCTCTTTGATCTCTAGAATCACGCATTGTAATGTTTGCTTCATCCTCTTAGTCTTGAAACTTGTCATAAGACCTTCAATTCCCCGGAAAGAATCGTTAGACGGACCGGTTACACCTCTATCTATTTTTCTTTTAATTAATGGTAATCTAATCGTAATTTATGTTTTCTTTATAGAAACTTGGTCTATTGGACAAATTAATTTGCGAGAGTTAAGATACCTCTTGTATATTAATAATATTTGTACCTGACAAGAAACATATGAATTTGATTAAATTAAAACATATATCTTAGTGTTAATTTTCTCTCATTTAGATAGAACGTAAGTCGGACTAAAGTTTTTAAATCAATTGGCAGTTTTTCTCCTATTGAATGTTTAAACATTGTTGGTCGGTGTAATATGTACTCATTCACCAAATAAAAAGGTGTAATATGTACTTCTCATCTAGAATTGCTGAAGCAGGATTATGTATTATTATGGGTTACCGTATTTTTTATATTCTTATTTAGCTTATTTTTGCTTAAAAAGATGCAACGCTAGACTAGAGAGGGATCTTAATGACTATTCAAATATTAACTAGAGGGGTAATATATTATGTCTGTATTCGGATTTGATTACTTGTTTATTGTAGCTACGTTAAATTTCCATCTCTCCTTTTTCTCAAATATTAGTTTTGAAGAAGCTCGTTTCTTTCATTTTCCCTTCGATCGGTTTTACCAAAAAAGCCTAATCAAGCTATAGTGGTTTATGGTTCCATTTCAAGAAATAATAAGGGGGAGAAATTAAAGATTGTGGTGAACATATGACTATACAGGAGAAATTCGAAAGAGGACGTCTTTATCTAATTTAATAATATCACTGCAGAAAAGGAATATAACTATAAGGGTGCTTTAGTTTATATATAATTGAAGAGAGCAACACAATGGAAATGCGGGCAGCGTATAGCCAATCTCTTTAGACGAGAAAATTCCAAATTATTGAATTGATTTTCCAAGTAGAACTCCGTCTTCAAGAAATTAATAGATTAAGGGCTACTTGCTTATTCATTGTTTATATTCAACAATATTACTTGCTTTAACGTTTGATTTATCATCACGAATTGAAATTATATGTTTGTTTAATTATAAACAAGGGAGATCATTAATTTCTGTGGGAAGATTTTAGCACATAGCTTTAACCTAAGTCAAAGATTGGAACGCAAATTATCTATCAACACGCAAATGGGTATATATATATATAATATGATTTTCTTTCAAATCAGACCTACGTGCATGTAAGAATTTAAAGGTCTGTTAATTGTTTAAAAATTAGGTAGTGCCTATATCCTACGGCATCTCCTGCTAATTAATGCAAACCATGCATATAGGCATTAGGCAATGGCCAAGGAGTTAACCTGTGTTTAAATTTGCTATTATAGTGTCTGAAGGGTTGGACGTCTTCTTGTTTTATTTAACGAAAAATAGAAAAGATTAAACTCGATTACTACTGATGTTGTGAATGTGACTTAAGACCAAAATAATCATATTATTAAATATCAAATTAATTTAAGTTAAAATATAATTTTGATCTTTTTATTTCATTGCATTTACAATTTTGATCATCCTATACAAAAAATAAAGACATATCATCTATTTTTCAAAATAAATTTTTTAGATCGACTATTGATTTCAAGGTGTTGACAATTAATCAGAAAATATTGTTAGATTTTAGTGATTAATATTTTCTTATTAACAGTCAAAGTTCTAAAATTAAAATTGATGGTCGAACTAAAATTTTTAAATTTTAAAAATAAGAGAACATATGTCTATATTTTTTTTTAGGAGTTTCAAAGTTACAAATTAAATAAAATAGGAGGATAGGAGGATGAAAATTACAAATCAAGTTAAATAGAGAGACCAAAATTATATTCAGTCAATAATTTAATATTTATTTTTGAGAAACGATTAGTAATTTAGTCATACCCTTAATTCACTATGAATAAAATATTAAGAGAAATAAAATAAAAAAATATGTAAGTTTTATGTAAAAAAAAACATTAACTTATCAATCCAAAAAATAAAAAATAACAATAAAAGGGTATAAAATTAATTTTTATTTGAACAAAGTCACTAAAATTCAAAGAATTAGTGACTAAATTTAATAACGGAAAATCACTTTTTCTTCACTAATTTTAAAATCATTTAATTTCAGTGATATTTTAAAATTACATATAAATTGTTCTGTTATTAATTTCTGTGGCCGGAAAGGAAATTGGTCCAATAATTAATGTTGAAAATTTATCACAAAACATTAAATACATGTCAAATAATATGAATAGTTACTTAAATTATTTTATGGTTGGCTAAAATTCTCCAAGCAGTTTGAGCACATTTAATTGCATTTATAACGTTTGTCGTCAAAAAAATAAGTCAACAAAGTTATAAAGTCTCAAATCAACCATTGTGAGATATAAATAAATAAGCATTTTTTTCACCCAAAAAGCAAATAAGTATTTATAAAAAGAATAAAAGAAAAATTAAATTAAGCTTATTTTATAAATTAAAATTATATAACAATTACAATCAATTTTGAAGAAATTAAATGAAGAGAACTTTTATAAACTAGTTTATGAAAAATAATTGATTTTTCTTCATATTTTTTTTTCTAAAATTGTTTTTAAATTTTCTTTTAATGATGATATTAATACAAACTATAAAGTAATCTTTACCGAAAACAATAATTAATATTTATTGAAAACTTGAGGGCATATAAGATAAGTATTTTTTTCTAAACATAATATATTTCATATTAAAAATCAGGATTTAAATTTTGAATTATTTGATTAAAAGATATAAATGATTATTTATTTTGTTAATGGTTGTTGTTGGTATCATATTTTGACCTTTTTAACTATTAACTTGAGCAAAGAGTATCTAGGAATGAATTTAGGAGGAAAGAGCACTGTGAGCATAATTGAGGCTTGAGGAGGCATGTGAAGACTTCCCCAAAAGTAGTAACAGAAACCATTCTAGTTTGAAATCTGCCAAAGCATAGTCGGGAATGAAACTTGTTGAATGTGTATAGAAGGACGACCACGTACGATATTTGCGGGGGCATAGGACCGAGTCAACTCAGTCCAAAAGGGTATTCTATGATTATTGCCAATTGTCACATTTGACTATCCAGTCAATCAATTAGTGGGGAGGCATCAGTGTCTGACTCACACAGTAAGTACACCAATGCACCAGTTTTTTTTTTTTTAAAAAAACATTTTCATTCTTGCGACCAATTCAATTTTATTTTATTTTATTACTTATTATTTTAAGACTTAAATCTAATTAATGTTAGATGATAATTTGATACATATGTCGGTGTGACACTGACAAGAATATGTTGATATAATTTGAATTATCAGTGTAATGGACTATTATGTTATTATTTAAGGAAGTATGTCAAGATAATATCATCACTTAGATATCACATTAATAATTATTTATGTTAAAATTTTTTTAAAAAATAATGGTAAATTAAAATTATTAAATTTTAAAAAGGTAAAAATCAAATATGCAATAAAATTGTATGGATGAAAAGTAAATTTAAGCCTTATTTTGAATATATATTATTTGATTTGGTCTTTTTTTACATGTTTTTAAGGTTATTTTGTAAAAATTAAGAAATGCAATAAATTATCTCAATTTTAATTAAATAACTATGAAGTTTTCTATTTTAGCCATTTATCTTTCTACTCTATAATAAATGTGTAACTTAATTAAAAATAAGAAAACAAGCAAGAGTATAATTGATAAAAGAGTAACTAATATGATATTGAACTTTACAAACAACACATAAATAAGATTAAATTTTTTAAAAAAGAATGAAATGAGTAAAATTAAGAATTTTAAAAACATTGAATGTTTATTAAAAAAATAAATAATTTAGTATTAGAGTATATCTTCATTGTGACTTTTATTCTTTTAGGAGTTTTAATTTATTAATTTCTTAATAATAATTATTTATAAGAAAATGAATAATAATGTCAATTTTGAATTTTATTATATGATATTATATACTATGTTTTAAAACAATAAAATCATACTTCCAAATTTTGTAAAAATATCATGTAATGCCAATTTAGGGTGAGATTAAAAAAATGCATGATTAAAATTTTAATAAAAATAATTAAAAATACTAAACATGATTGTGATGACCAATAGAGTGGAATGAAAATAGAGACACGGGATGAAAATATATGAAAAATAAATTAAAAATAAAAGTATTTGATTTAAGAAATACAAGGAGGAAATAAATAAGTGAATAAAAATAAGTAAGAAATAGAGCAAAAATATTATTGAGTCTCACACAATTTATTTTCTCTTCTTTCATTTTTTTCTTTATCAAACACACTTATTTTTTATTTATTTCTTACATATTTATTTCCTCTTCATCTTATTTCTTGTTCACCAAATAATATCTTAAGAAAAATAGAAATTCAAGGTCTTATAAATAAAAAATATGATTAAGAAAAGAAATCACAGTAAGAATGGTCAATTAATTTTTTTATAAATATTAATTATTAGTAAAATTAATAAACATTTCACACTTTTATTGCCATAAAAGAAAAACACGACTTTATGTGATTAAATTAATTCAAATAACAAGTTTTACCTAGATATGCATTTTAATAAAAATAAAATTTGGGTGTTAGGCAGGCAAACGCGTAATCCACCTTAATTAATAGACCCAATGGTTGACATAATTTCTTTGAATCTATGCATAAATTCAATAGGTGCTACTATTGTATGGGATAATGAATTTGAATGATTGGATGAATTAATTTCAAGCATATGAGTATGCGAGTTCCATTAAAAGTAGTAACAACATTGGAATCATTATGGTACGAGAATTTGAGGAGGACTGTTGTTGGTGAAGATATATTAAATGGCGCAGAGGATTTTTCTCTCAAGAGAATTAACTAAATTACTGTTGGAAGAAAAAAGAGAGAGAGAGAGAGAGAGAGTGGAGACGAGATCAGAGATGGCCCACTGGAGGCGAATTTCTGGAGAAATGTGAAGCACAGACGATAGAGACTGAGTCTGAGTGATGAGTGAGTGTGAGTCACACTGTGGTTGGGGAAGAGAGAGAGAGATTCGGTGGCTGCTAGCTCGACACATGAAGCAGTAGCAGTCATGTCTTGTTTTTTCTCTCTCATTCTGACAGTCATTTGGTGGGCCCCTACTCCCAGCCAGTGAGGCCTCACGGACGGCACCACCCTCTTTCTCTCTCTAACTTCTTTTTTTTGTGGGATTAAGGTCCTAATACAATTATGGCATAATCATTTTCATACCTGGCTGTAAAGTTCCCTTTTTGAAATACTTTGCTCCTCTCACCACCCAACTCACGTTTTCCTTGTCCCAATTTTTGGCAAGGGTAAAATTTGTTACACAAGTAATACTACTAGGTTGTAGTAAAATAAAGGGATGTTCTATCATTCTACAATCACCCTTTGAATTGAAAGTTCCACCTCATCTTCCTATTAAACATGTTTGATATACTCCGTAGTTAACATAGAGTTAACCATAGCAATTGAAATTATAAAGAATAGAGTAATCACAACCACTCACCTAAATATAAGATTTAACGAGGTTCAATAAATTATTATGTTTACGTCCTGAATAGCATATCAATTGTTTGTATTATTGATGGACAAATAAGGTTACATTAGTGTGTATATATATATAAAATAAAATAGTACAATTTATAATATCACTCTTATGCCATTTTGCGGGGAACTATGCCTCCCGCACCTCCCATCCACGTCATAATAGGTGGCTCAACATTTGACTCGCCTATAGAATATAAGTCAGTATAATAAATATAATTTTCATTTTTTAAGTTAACTTAGGATTAATTCAAATTTTATTGTATGTACCTATTGAGTCACCTGATATTGCATCATTGTTAAATTACCCGCAAATTAAATATTTGATTTCACATCATTGTTAAATTACCCGCAAAATAAATATTTGATTTCACAATTCGATCATTTTTGGCGTACAAAAAGTATAGATTTTAGATTAATTGACTAATAAGAAGGACAATTATCACTCCGTAAATTAATTATAAAGTTGATTTAAATTCAAATTTAAGAATTTTGATTCTAATAGTGTGCCTTAATTACAATCTTTATAAACTTTATTTCAGTCAAACATATGTTTTTAAAATTACATTTAATTGGAATAACGTAACTTATTTTTAAAATTTTTCATTTCAAAAATAATTTTACACTTAAATTTAGTAGTATATATAACATTTTAACCCAACATAAATGTCATGAACACACATTTGGTAACTGTAACGTAGAGTTTTTGCACAACAATATTGATTTTTTTTAAAATTAATGTTATGTTTTTAATTTTTTCAATATTTTATCTATTTTTTAATTATCAATTATGATTATACATAGCATAACTTATCATTCAAAGTTGTAAAAATTCTAAAAATAAATATAAGTCATCCTTAAAAAGAAGTAAATGAAAACTAAATATAATAAAATTGAAATATTCAATATATTTTATATAATAAACTGTCTATCCACAAAATGATAACTTGATAAAAAGATTCCTAATAAAAACATTCCAAGCATAATTTTTCACAAAATATACCACAAGAGCTATAAAAAAATTTATAGATATGAGTATAGTATAATGTACTTAAATTAAAAATAAATCTAAAATAAAACAAAGTTAGATGTTGCATATGAGAACTCAAGTATAATTTGAGTTTCAGCTTCCAAATTTTGTGATTGTGCAAAAGTCCTTCATCCATAGCCAATTTTTACAGACTTTCTCTAATTATTATAAACAATCCCGCATTCCGTAATCTCTTCCAAATTCAGATGGATGAATCTTGCACCTTTCATAAATGAGTACATGATACTCAACACATCCTGAAATTAGTATTAAGTTCATCTTCAATATGTATATGATTTTATAATTTGACAGACATAGGTGTTTTTGTATTGATTATATATCGTGTTGAGTTACTCACCAAACTGCTGTAAGTCACTTTGTATTCATTCAACAGGACTTTAAAAGTGTCTAAGTTAGGAATTTGGTGGTACAAGGAATGTCATTTAGGATAAGCTTTTGGATGAGAGTTGCTTTTGAAGATGGTTAGAAAGAAAACACTCAGTCCAAAATGGGTCATGGTCACTTGATGATTTCTTGTGAGTCCATAAAAATCTATGAGTTCTGTTCATCTAACCAGTATAGTTGGGTTCACCAAATCTTAGTTGTATGTAATAGAGTGGATGTTGTCATTGTTGTCTAGCAGATACCAAGTATGTTCTAGTTGATCCTTCCATCTTATAGCAAAGGTCCTACTCACTTCACCATAAGGCTACATTTATAGTAAATTAATATAAGTAATACTGATGTGTTATATCATGTCATGTTTATTTGAGAATGGTCTTGAAATTTCTAACCTGATCCTTAATATGAATTGTGTTGAATATTTCATATGATTTTATGTTAATCTTCATCATTGTCTTAACCATTTCATTCCAATTCTTTTCATCTTCATCCATCATTTCTAAACTCCATTTACAATATAAAAGTTACTATTATTAAATGGTGAAACATAAATAAACATATAAAAAGAATAACATCTCAATAAGCTCAGTATACAATTGTATCAAAAATTTGTTCATACACTAATACTAGAACACTAATCTTTTCATTTTCTTTGGACCATTCATAAAGCTCCATGCCGATTAAAAGTAAATTAGTATAACTATTTGTAGCAAAAAGTAAAATACTAGAATACTAATAATACTTATTTTATGGATTAATTCAAAGATGATGATAAAAGAAAAGGAGTGTGTGGATTGGTAAAAAAATGCTCATTTTTTCTATTTTAAGAACCATAAATTTGCTTAAAGCAGTGGTATCTTTTAAGTACTATACAACGTATGAAAGAAAACCAACAACCATAGAACATGATTGCATGATTGATTATCATCTAATTTATACATCTTAATTGATTGAGACCAGCTAATGCAACTAAATTGATTGAGACCAACTAATGCAACTAAATTGTAACCATTGGTACAACTAACTACATAGCTACTAGAGCTTCATATGACCTCTTATGTATTAGGTGCATTGTCACTTTTATGAAAATTTTATAAAACCATCATATATGCAGCATTACAAAAACAGAACTGTGCCACCAAAGAGTTTTACTAAGAACTACCATTAACCTCATATAATGTACATGACCCACAAGGCCACAAGGCCACAACTATATACAAAAGGATGCACTACCATAGCTTAAAAACACAAGTATAGTTTTAACTTCCACGTGCATAACCGCAAATCAAGCAAAAAAATAAAAAATAAAAAACAATAACCCTACCATAGCTTATGAACACAAGCTTCATTAGAGAATAACAAATTCACCTCATAAGGGTTTAGTAACATTTAGCACCATTATCAATTTCAAACAGGGTGACCAACCATTATGAACAATGCAATATGTGAATATACTCAATTCGAAGGCTCTTATATATAAAGGGCCAAGGTCAACTAGAGTTGAATATTGTAATATTGAAAAAATGTTCATGGTTGAAGCAATACCATCAAGGTCAACTAGCACATTTCAGTCACATTTTCAGGAACAAAGAGCACATTTTCAGGAGATACTAACTTGGGGAGAAAGTCGCGAGGGAACAGGCCTCGAAACCAAATAAAGCTTCAAGTCGCAAGGTATCGAGAAGACGAAACAATAACGACGTCGTAGTAGAATGCATGGAAGCATCTTTGCGAGTGATGATGGTGAGTCAGAGTTGTGAAGGAGAGGATCGTTGTGAGGGTGAGAGTGAGAGCTCTGGTGAAGGGTGAGAGTGACAATGAGAGCAAGACTAAAGCGTCGCAGACAGAGAGAGTGAGAGTGAGCGCGAAAAGCGCGAAAAAAATATTATAAATATGATAACACAACGTCAATTTTTTTCCAAAAATTGATGTTAAAGTGACTTCGTTAACATTAATTTTTGGAAAACCGATGTTAACGAAAGTTCATTAACATCAGTTTTAAAAAATCACATATTAATGAAATCATATTATTTACAATTATGTGACCACATTTTTATTTATATTAATTTTATATAAAATTAATGTTATTCTAACTATGTTAAAAGTAATTTATTTTTGTAGTGTCAGCTTAATTGGTGGTTCGGTTGACTTGGTAGAATTGCAATTTGAACTGTTTCTCATAATTGGGTAGATTTATACTACTACTTAGTAGTTAGTATATATAAAGCGAGAAAGAGAAAGAGAGAGAGAAAGTGGTCCGCAGAGTCTATGGCTGACTGACCCTCATCAGAGCAGCCGTGTTAGATAAGGAGAGAAAGGAAGAGATCTATCTATCATTCTGTTGAGAAAGATATTTTTTATAAACTATTATTCCCTTCTCTCTTCATTTAACTCTCTCGTTCCTAACTATGACTTTGCTTTCCGCGCGATTCACATGTTAAACCAATTTCAATTTCTTCCCAGACACATATTCCTTTTCTTTTTCCATGTTTCAAACATTGAGAAAATCAATCGAATGAAGAAAATGATTATCCATCTATCTATATGTAGTCTTCTTTCAATATATGTGCCTAGATATTATATTATCTTAATCTCTTTTCCCAGCACAAGCACCGGTAGTGGCTAGCTTCTAATAACACGCTGCTTTTTTGGTTTTATATATATTTGTTTTGGCAGTACCTTCCTCAAAACCACTATTGTTTCTGGAAATTTGCCATCATAGGTAGCTCTAGTTTAGGACACACAATTTTTCTTCTCTTCAAAAATGATGTCTGAAGAAACCTTTTCTGTTCCTCCTCCCAACTCCACCATCAGAGCCACCTCCTTGGTTCATCATCATGCTCATGTTCAACCCCCAAGCCCAAGCCCAAACCCTAATCCTAACCCTAATTCAAATCCAGCTAAGAGAAGGAGAAGTCTACCCGGAACACCAGGCAAGTGATTAATTAACTAATCTCTTTTACTCATTTTTTACTAACAAAAAAATTCTTCTTGATTTAACTAATTGCTAGTTAATTTAATTATATATAAAAATAATATTACTAACATGAATTGTATATTAATATTATATAAGCAGATCCAGATGCAGAAGTGGTGGCTCTTTCGCCAAAGTCCCTCATGGCTACCAACCGTTTCTTATGTGAAATTTGCAACAAGGGTTTTCAGAGGGACCAGAATTTGCAACTGCATAGACGTGGACACAACCTTCCATGGAAGCTGAAACAGAGAGCGAACAAAGATCAAGTGAGGAAGAAGGTGTACGTGTGCCCTGAGAAGAGTTGCGTGCACCATGACCCCTCAAGAGCCTTGGGGGACTTGACAGGGATAAAGAAGCACTATAGCCGAAAGCATGGCGAGAAGAAGTGGAAGTGTGACAAGTGCTCCAAGAAATACGCTGTTCAATCCGATTGGAAGGCCCATAGCAAGATTTGTGGGACTAGAGAGTACAAATGTGACTGTGGCACACTTTTCTCCAGGTTAGCATTTCCACATAAACATACTATATACTATATAATAATTAATACAATTCCTTTAATTAATGTCTCATCATCTTATAATAATTAATTTGTTCTTTTAATTAGTTCATCTTCCATGATTACATACAGTTGCAATTTAATATTCAGTTAATTCATTAAACTAGTACATGCTTGTCAAGAAGTCTAGTTCCCGTGATTGATCATAAGTGCATAAGTTGTTGTTGTAAATTTTCAAGTCCTCTCTTTGATTCTCACCTATAAAAAAAATATCTAATGCATACGGGATGATGAAGGAAACAAATTTCATACATGAAATGAGTAGTAATTGAGAGAATATTTGTTTGGAATAATATTAAATGAGGGTTCTTAATTGATGTTTATTTATTGTGTGTATATCTATATGTGCTAACAAATCAGGAAGGACAGCTTCATAACGCATAGAGCTTTTTGTGACGCTTTGGCTGAAGAAAGTGCGAGGGTAACAACAGTTCCAGCAGCTTTAAGCAACTTGAGAAACGATCATCATCATCATTTGACCAATGCTCAAGCTTCGAGGATCCCTCAGATTAATTTTTCAGGGTTCCACTCATCAGATCAATTATTCGGTGGTGGATCATCAGAAGCATTATTGGCGAATCATCATCATCATCAACAACAAAAGCTAAGGCTACCACTATGGCTGGATCATCACCAAGTCAATAATAATCCTCAAGTACTTCACCACCACACTCTTAACAACTTCTCAACAAAACCAAATGGTTTCACTACTAATTCAGGTTCAGGACCAAACTCTGTGACTGATTTAGTTCAAACAATGGACATGTTTGGGTCACAGACAGAGTTTGTGAATTACCGTTACCCAGAAGCATCATTTGGAGGTGGCAATGCCAACGTGTCTGTGCTACCGCCACATGAACTGAAGCAAGAACAAGAAGAAAACAAAGAACACTTGTCGCATAGCGGAGCCTCTTATAATAACTTGTACTTGAGTAGTAGTGATATTCAGAACCCACCACCTCATCATCATCACTACATGTCAGCCACCACACTGTTGCACAAAGCGGTTCAAATGGGATCTTCAAGGTTGATGAACGACAACGTATTTGGCTCCATCTTGGGCACCACCACCACCAACAGCAACAACAACAACGTTGTTGTTGAGGTTCAGAAGCTGAACGAGTTGGTGAGTGTGGAAGCTGCTGGGTGCACCAACAACAACCTTGGAGGTGGGTATTTATTAAACGACTCAAACAATAGTAACTCGTTTGTGGTTGTGAATGGCACCAACAAGGGTGGTGGTTTGGAGCACATGGTGATGCCGGTGGATGAAGAGACACAACAAGCATCAATTATGGGAAAGCAATTACACTCATCACTAAGCTCAAATAACAAGAATCAACAACTTGGTTTAACAAGAGATTTCTTGGGTGTTGGAGATCATAATAATAGTATTGACTCTATAAGAAGACCTTTTCTTCAACAAGACCTTGTTGAATTTAATGCAATGGGGTCAGCCTCAGCCTCAGCATCAGTCATGAACCTGCAGAGCCAGTACGGTGGACACTACTGCTAGTGTTAGCTATAGTTTCAGTTTCAACTTAATTTCAAACTTTCCAATTTATTGAAACTGTATCTTAGAGCTAAAGAAACTAGTGAAGTTGTGTCATAGTTATATATATATAGCTAGCCAGCTAGTAGTAGCCGCTACTCTCTTATAAACCGAACAGTATATTATACCGAGTTAGACCGATTGAGAAATTAATTAAGCAAGTTATTGAGTATATTTTTTATTAGTAAATGTTAGTTTTGTTAACTCATGAAAATTTGAATCCGTGATTTTTTTATTTTTTTAATTATTAAATTAATTTTATGTCTCTTAAATATATCGATTCTGGCATTTCATGCACAGTAAAACGTGGTGGCCGGAGATTTCACGTGTGATATCATACAGGGGTCTCGTGAGTTACGTGGGGCCGATGCATGTGAGAAGGGACAAAAGTAATATATATATATATATATATATATATATATATATATATATATATATATATATATATATATATATCAGTCCAAAACTCAAAGGGTGATTTGATTCTCCGTTATGGCCATGCATGTCGATGGATGGATGAAGCAGTATCACTATCTTTATCTTCTCTTTTTACCAAGCTAGCTAGAGCTAGAATTTTTTCTCTGACGTGTAACGTTGATAAAACTTTTCATTGTTGTACAATTTAATTACCTGGTGGCTGTGACCTAGTTCTTTTTTTTTCCCCTTTTCAGTGGCCTTTTAACTGTGTAGGGCGTGAAATGCTTTCCATCGTGAAATAAAAAAGACTATATATAGAGGTAATTAAATGCTTTCTTTTCTATGATTTCGTTACCTATGTCGTCCTTCTAGTTGTAATTTTACTATATATAATTTTTCTGTAAAAAAAAATCACATTTCATGACTATGAGTGGTTACAACACATGTGAATTTAATTTGAAAGAAGAATAATAAAATTAAAGTTTAATTTTAATATACTACTAATATGAATTGAAGAATTACATTAACTTGTGAATAATAGCTTTACACAGTTTGTGTCTGCATAATTGATACTAGTTTCTTGTAAAAACTAAAAAGTAATATAGATTTTGTTGACATGTCATACTAGTTTCGTGTAAAATGCCTTAATACAATTCATATAGTTTCGTGTAAAAATTATTTTGAACTAAATAGTTATGCTCGTTTGTGCATAACTCACAACAAATTAACAATATTCTGTTAAGGAGAAAAGGGGTAGTTTTATTTTAGTTTTTGAAATTATGTTATTTATTTATCTATACAAAAATTAATTTTATTTTTAGTACTAAAAGTATATATAATTTTAGTTTTAAATTAAGATTTGGATATATGAAAAGAAAAGAAAAATAATATTGAAGAAAAGAAGAATTTTTTTATTATTTAAAAGTTCAATAATAAATAGGAAGTTTTGGAGATACTTAAAAGGAATTAATCCGTGTCACTCACTTTAAATAATAAATTTTGTTTTCCTTACGTAATGATTGAATGAATAGTTAATGAGCGGAATAGGACAAGAAGATATCACGTGAACCAAAAAGAAATAATTAAAACTAAGGTATTTTGCCTCTTATTTTGAAAATCATAAATAAACAGAGCAATTTATTATTGTTACTTTTATTTTCATTCAATCTTTATTACAAAGGAGAACAAAATGGGATTTATGAATGAACACTACAGTGGAAATGCTTTTGGATAAATTTGACTTAATTTTAAGAAAAAAAATGGAATCAATAAAAATAAATAAATTTAATTTAGTTTTTCTGCACCAAAAAAAATGTTTTGTATTTTTCCTTCGTCAAATTTAAACTAGAATAACATGATGGAAAACACGCTGATTGAATTTTTTTCATAGAATTTGAAAATATTTTTTATTTTTTAAAAATTATAGAATTCAATATCTAGCCTTTTAAATAAAACATTATACTGCACATATTAGTTAACCATCCTTGCTAGCGATATAAGGTCGTATAGTGTATGTGTGTGTGCGAAACAATATTAAGTGAGAGTACTGTTTATATTTGTTATCATAAAAAAATCATACAAGCATAAATGTATAGTTAGTTGGTAAAAATAAATAAATAAACGTATAGTTAGATTTGTTGTTCTAATAAATAATAACAGTCTAGAAAAGATCTTATTTATTATGCTTAGTATATATGTCTGTCAAAAAAATATGCTCACTATTTATACAATGTACATGATTAATTAGAGGTCAATTGGTTGAAAATGAGTCACAGAGATTCGAATTACAAAACTGATATTTAACTGATGGTGATTTGATTTTATCGATTTGGCTGGTTAGGTTTGGATCAAAGCCATTTTAATTAATTTGATTTGTTTTTTTTTGAAAAATTTATCAAGCTTGTGAACACCTGCAAATTAAATAATGGAGGTAGTTCCTTTACAATTAAAGATATATAATATGGTTTTAAAAAACAGATTGAACTGGCTAATTTTAATTGCTAACTACCCAGGCAGGATTTTAGATCTTGTTAAAAAATCGTACTGAAGAAATGTTACAATTTTTTTAAGTTACATACTCTCATTGCAAGTGTATAATTTTTAAATATTTAAAATTAAGTAAAAGTAGGGACATAATTATTTTTTTTAAAATTATCATAAATTTTGAAATAAATATCTAAACATAAAAGGATTTTATTATAAAAATAGATACTTAAAATTGAAATAAGAGTGTGTTTGGAAGAATTTATTTATAACTTATTTTGGCTTATTTCATGGAATAACATGTACTTAGACACTTCTCACATGCATAAAACCACAACCAAAATAATTTCAAAAAAAATGAATAAGCTATAACTGATGGTTTTGAATGAGATGTGCGTAAAGTAAACACTAGACCAAACATACTAGTAATAAACACTTGTCTAAGTGTTTGAGATGACTTATAAAAATAGCTTATGATTTGTTTATAAGTTGTTTTCATTTTACTCATTTCAATAAATTCTTTAAGATAACTTATATTGAAACAGTTTATAATTTATATAAAAACAATTTAACTTTATTTGTCTTTTGGATTATAATTAAAAACAGCTTATAGAGAGATAGCTATATGATAAACATTTATTCAATAAAAACTTAATTAAATTATTTACTAAACGAACTTTGTATGAATACTTTTTTAATGGGTATAATAGTGACAACGAAATCTGAATTTAAGACCAGATATAAATTATATCTATATCCCAATCTTATCATGCATATGCTCATACGTCTTTCCAAAGAAAAAATGGAAAATACGTGTAAAATGTTTGTAAGAAGAAAAACAAAATCATACCTTATCTAACCAAAGAAACAACTTGAAAGTTGAAAAGTTTAAAAGGATAAAATAAAACAAAGCAAAAAACAAGTCGAAGCCAGGCAGATACAAAATTAGACATGCTTGGTGCGTGAGATGACAAAGCAAACCAGACTATATCGTGGCCGTACACTGATAAGAAAAATCAAACATTACAGTAAGTTTCACACACACACACACAAAAAAAAAAAAAAAAACATTATAGTAAGTTACAACTGATAAGATTAGACCCTTCATGCTTCAGCAACAAAAACTACACATCCTGCCACATCCACATAGACTATACGCTGAAAATCATGGAACCCGAAGTTCACTGAAAGTGCATCGTATCGTTATTATCACCTTGGGCTGAATTGGTGATACAGTTAAAAAGAATTTGAAAGTATTGGTGAATTTTTTTTTTTTCTGAATAAAATCAAGTCTAGGTGAGTGGTCTAAATACTCATAAGGAGAAATCCCAAAACTCAAAAAATACTTAAAAAAATAAATTATCCACTATTAAAGTTTTCGCATTAACAATAAAAATTAAATTCATGTTATTTTGGAATATTAGTTTATTCCTTACCAATTAAATTAATCTTTGTTGATTTGGGGAGTTGGGACCAACCAAGCAGTAGAATGTTATTACGTGGTGGTGCATAATTGTGTTGCACACACGTGATTACTAATAGCTACGTGTACGTGTGAGGAAAAGAACAAAAAATGGCATGTGGGGGGATGCCTAGCTTATATAAATTGCCGTGAGAGAATGACAGGTAGGTGAATGTACAGGATTTAGTTAAAGAGGAAAGCTATAGTTACGTTAGTTCTGATGAGAATAAGCATCTTACCTACCGAGGAAATTAATTAAAGTGCTACATCCATATTCTAAGGTTATTAGTGTGGTGAGATGGGAGCTAGAGAGAGATTTATAGCAATGAAATGTGGGGGATGGATCATCAAATTAATACAATCGAGATCATTTCACGTTACTAATTTTTATCACGACAGTGAGAGAAAAACAGAGAAGAATTCTTGTAGAATTTATTATGATTTATGTAAGCTTTAATTATATTGCTTTATGTCATTTTCTTACCTAACCTAACATTGTCATGTTTTTTTTTATTAATTAACAGAAAAAATATTTATAATCCATCAAATATTCAGGTTCGATTTAATGTTTTGCGAGAGCCTCTCCCGTAACCGACAACAATCACTGTAGCAGTCCTTGTTAAGAAGGAAATTTGATGTTATGTTTTGAAGGGATTAATTTCTCTAAAATAATGATTAAAGATAAAGCAACTAATATTAATTATTGATAAAAAAATTAATGGTTCATATTTTATATATTTATAATATAATTTGCTATGCAAAAGTTTCAGTGGCGATTTTTTTTTTCAAATTACATATAAATCGTTTTGTTAATAACGTTGTATTTTTAGTAATGGTTAGTGATCCAGATCCATTTTTCCCACAATCAAATGGATTATTAAATTATTAAAAATAGATCTCAAGTGGTTCCTCTTTCTATTAGCAATTTATTAATATTGAAAGTATATTTTTGTTTTTTTTTCCTACTTCTCAGTCACCATGATCCAGGGAGAACGATATTTCAATCAATAAAAATTAAGTTTTAAATACGATATATTTTTAAACAAATGTTAGATATCCGATCCATCTGTAAATAAAAAAAATGAGAAGTGAATAGTGTTTTCTTTTTTTGTTGAAAATTAAGAAATGAATGGTGTTAAGAACCATTAAATTTATATAATTACTATTTTATCTGTTAAAAAAATATGTTTAAGATATATATAAAATGGTGGCTATATAGTTTTAGAGAACTATTACATTTGTACCTTAAATTTATATATTTTTTTCATAAAATATAAGAGATTCAAAGAAAATAAAACAGATGATATAATAAAACGAGATAAAAAAATTTATAGAAATATTAGAAAATAAATAAATAAAAATAATATAACTCTTAATTTTATGCTATATATTTCCTTTCATCTTAAAGTACTGTGAGACAGCTTGTGAGCATTTTCTCTTTTTTTGCTATTGCTTACATTCTCTTTCCGAAAAATAATTTCGTTTTCTTGGGGGAATTTTTCTGTTCTCAAACTTTTAAACTAAAAAGTTAGTTATATAAATGGCGGGAAAAGACGGTACATATTTTATTTTGATTTCTTACTTGTGATTTCGCTCTTTGTATAAATTGGGGTAGAAGTTTAATTGTAAACAAAAATGCTTTCGTAAAAGAAATATAAATGAGCTTGATTGGTTACACTTCAAATTTATTTTGCGTTGTATTAAGCATTCTCTTCTATCAAATGCAATTGTTTACATGGTACTAGTTTAAAAAATAAATACGTATTGCTTTGGGCAATTCATGCAAGAAATATTTTTCCTTTTTTTTTTTTTTAATTTCCTCCTCTGCTACTAGTTGAATAGTATTGAAGGGTTAACTTGTTTACATAAAATAATAATAAGTTGATGACTAGGTTCTGGTAAGTCAGAATAAAGTTTATATCTATTTCATTTTCAGATCGAAGACTTCATAAAGCTAGTAAATATTGAAGTAACCAATTAACACTCTTGTATATAAAATAAATTCGTAGCCGGAAACAACAATCACAGATCTTTTTATCCACTCTTATAATTAACCCCAACAGTATTCACTCCTTTCTCGCAAATCACACAATATGTCATAACAATTTTGCATGTTAACTGCATGCATGGGAGCTAACCAAGTGTAGATCCTAATTTTTGGTTTATGATGACAATGCAGCCACGAGAACTATTCCAAGAACTAGGGACACCCACTTTCCATACACATGCATGGTTAGGTTACTTAGGTATATATGTTTTAAAATGAATTCAAATTATGTGAGTGATAGAAAAGAAAAAAATTTAAAGGAAGGAGAATGCTAAATTGTATGAACATTATCTGCACGAATAGAGACTAATATCTTTGATTTGGTTAGTTTATTATCACTTATATTTCTTGACATTGTTTATTATCTTTTTATTTTCCTTGAAAGAAAGTTTAGGCGAGTTAGGACTAGAATATGTCTCAAAATTCAAGCAACATTTTACAAAGATCTACTTATATAGATTTCACTTATATTCCATCAAATAGTTTATTACTTATTGCTTTATTAAAAAATACACATGTATCACTATTAAAAAAATAGCGTTTTGGTAAAAGCCTTTCAGAGAAGGTGGACGCGTGTTCCTTAATCCTGGTAAAATCCTATACCAGCTAACCTTTGCTTACGAGACCTATTAGCATTGGCTCTTATTATTCCTACTAGTATTTTAACATGTTATTATAACACATTTTATGCCCACATTCTTGCAAACACATATATCCATTCCACTAACAGAGCAGGACAGGCTAAGCAGAGGAGCACTCAAATTAACAATGTGCTGCAATGAGATTTTTTTTCTTGTAAATCCAACCTTATTAACTAATCGTCTAATTCCTACTACCTTGGCTGACTAGACACATTATAATTAATGTGTGGACACTATTTACGATCTCATTTCTTGCATGCGCAATTTCCTATTATAATCTAACTAATGACGTATCCAACCAATATGTCTGCCACCACCATATCCCATTCACCACATGAAAATTGAATTCTTACGTATGTTACAAGCTTAGGCAACTGAATAACATTGAAGTCAAAATATGAAGAATGTGTAACTCATTAAACTAAAACAATGCACTCAATCAATCTTTTTTTGCCTCTCATAAAAAAGTAGCCATTCTAACCATCAGGCAACCCGTTCATTTTAATCATAGGGACACATACTGAAGAAATTCGAATTTAATTGATTATAACAATATTTTAAATTTTAACGTTACAAAAAAAGTAGCAAAAGAAATCATAAATGCGCAACAAGAAAAAAAAACTGCTAAAAAGAAAATAAAGTGCTGCTACATCTCATATACATTATTTCGTTGTCTAACCTATGCTTCATGCTACCTTCATAGCCCTGCCTGTCCATCTCACCTTCTACTGTCATTTTCATGAATTGAAACAAGAATAGGAGTTACCCAACTCACAACTCAACCATGAAATGCTACCCACAAACCAATTCAAGGTTCTCTAGATAAACCAACCAATTATGCTTCACTCCTTGTGGAAGCTTCATTTCAACCAGAAGCTATTTCTCATTTAGAAGCTCAAACTTTAGGTTCTATACATGCACCTGTCCAAAACCTAAAACTAACTTATGATAAAGCTAATACATACAAATTCTGTCATTAACTTAAGGGAGCAACTTCATTTATCCTTCCATCTTGTTTTAAAACAAGAAGGAAGGAAAAATGAAGTTTAGCTTTAGATGCTAAGTTGAATTTCAAAATTGATTCAGAGAAGCACAAGTGCTCTCAACAACCTATGTTATACTTGAAAAGAGATGTAGTATACTATAATTTACACTCCCTAACTAATTGGAATTTCATAGTGTCCTATGCATTGCTAGCAGAGATGTTCGAGTTTTTAGGATGCGTACCCTCATGTTCCAGGTTTTAGGATGCGTACCCTAATGTTTGAAATTTTTCAAAACTGGCATAGAACTACTAAAGACCACAAAGGCCTTGAAGGAAATGTTCGACTTTTCAGGATGCGCACCCTAATGGAGGGTTTTCAACATATATGTAACAATCAAATAGAGGAAATGAGAGACTGACCTAGCTACATGATCACGGTAAGTGACGGCGGCTGAAGATGTTCGACGACGGGGTGAGGCGGCGTGGAAGATAGCTACCACGAAGACTAGTGAGTGAGTGCACGAGGATTGGTTTCAGGTGGCTAAATGATGGGCTACTCAATGACGGTGCTTCCGAAAAACACATTGGAAAAAGGGGATAGCACTGTTCAACGACGTGCTTTTATAGCACCGTCGTTGATGAAGAAGCTCCTAATTACAAAAATGCCACCGTTAAGGCAACTATGACGGGTTCTCACGATCGATGTAGAATGTGCGTCATAAATTATGTTTTTTCTAGTAGTGTTATATGTTGGTATTATATAAAAATTATAATAGTGCAATAATATTTTAGTAAAATTATTATAACTTTACTTTTCTACAATACAATTATGTGAACAAGATTTGATTATCAATAAAGTTGTCTTAGTGACTAATTGATCATGGACTCAGATCCAAAAATAGCCTCTTTGTGTATATAAGGGGAAGCTATCTTGTAATTATTCTCCTCCATACCTTCATAAAATGAGCCTTGACGAAAAGGAATAAGATATGTATTTATAGAATATCATGATCTTTAGGCTAAATTATTTGTATGGTTTGGTAACTTTATTTTATGTTGTGATTTGTTTTTTTATTTATTAAAAGTTATAAAATAACCCCTTAAGTAATGTTGATCGATTTTGATTTCAAGACAAAATTTTGATTTTTTTTTATTGATTTAGGACATAAAACTTGTTCAATTAAATTTACTTACCTATAAATTATGCATGTCACCTAATATCCGTATAAAAAAAAGACATAAATAAGATAAAAATTACACCAAAGGTGTGTTGCACGAGCAATCAAAAAAAGAAATACCTTGATTAGTTTTTATATCTCTTTTTTTTTTCTCTAAGTAGGTGTTGAATAATATTTAGGTATCTAAAAACATTTTTGGAAGAAGAAATACCTTGAGAAATAGAAATATGTTCTAAGTGCAAAAACATGATTGAAAAAAAAACAATTTAAGAAGACAAAAATGGAAAGAAAAATCACTAATACATAAATATTGACCCAAAATGGCATACATATACTACACACCTTTCAGACTCGGAAATTCGGTGATACAAAAAACTAGCACGACAAAGATATTTGAATCCCATCCAACTCACGAACTAAAGCAAACAAAATCATTGGACCCTTCCTTTTGTTATCAACAATTTATCTCACAGCATGGCTCCACCCATCAAAACGAGCCCCACAACAAACATTAAATTTACGTTGTTGATCAAATTCACGGAACCAGCAGAAGCGTTTACCGTAACAGCACCATCATCATCACTATTTTTGTTACCATCACCACTTTCTTCTGTATATGACTTCGTTTTAGGTGATTCTCCTTTAAACGGTGAAGGTGCTGGAGCCTTTGGCTTAGGAAGAACGACGTCAAGTGGAAGAAGCACCTTGTCCACCTCATAAATGGCAAGCTTGTTGTCCAAGTAAACAGTGCTGGTAATAGTGGCGTTAACGACACCCGTGGCCATGCTCACTTGGTTTCCTCCGTAAGTGGTGACGTTAAGTTGCAGCCTTTGAGCATCGTCACCGGCTTGGGTCTGAACCGGGTTGGTGAGAGTGTCGAAGTTGGAGATTGAGACGAAGGAAGAAAGAGTGTGGAATTGTAAAAGTTCCACCTTTTGCTTGTCGTTGAGTGAGTTTAGGAAGCCTGCTTTTAGCTTCGAGAAGGCAGAATCAGGTGGGGAGAAAATGGTCAATCCCCCGGAACCTGATGTGAGGAGTTGAGAGTTGAGTTGGTTGATCAACTGGGTCGTCTTCAGAAGCCGAATCAGAACAGAAAATCTTTTGGCTTTACTCAGGATTTGAGCAATGTCAATTGTAGGAGCTTTTGCGGTGGCGGGTGTAGGGGCACCGTTGGGAGACACTGGTACCAATGGAACAGTATTCTGATACGTAATGCTACTCTACTGCCATACTACTGCTAAGAAACTAAGAAGGAAAACTAATTGAGATAATTGTTCTGATTGATTTCTTAATTCCACTTCTTACATATTTATAGTGCTTTCCTTCTAACAGAATATAATTTGTTATAACAGAATTTGCTAACATCCTACTCAGCTAGTTTGTGGAATTGTTATAACTGCCTAAGGTAGTGGTATGAGGCCTGTTGTGCTGTTATTTCTATCAGGATTGCTATCATATTCATTCCCGGTGGAGATGCCAAGGGTGATTGTGGTAATTTTGGTATTGTAGGAGATATTGCTGGTGAGTGTTGGGCTGATGTGGTGACCATCACAAGTACAAATGAGGCACGGAAGAAGAGAAAATGTTGTTGCATCATCATTTTTGTGCTATTCAAATGGAATGTTATAATGATTGTTTTGCACACTTGAGAGATGAGACTCTAATATGCTATTGCTGTGGTCTGTTTTGAAGTGAGCAAAAATGGAAGAAGTGACTTCCTTTTTATATTAAGGCAGGGGAAAGAATGATGCGTACAAGGTGTGTGTTAGGACGATTAAAGCTTTGCTCCCAAAACAATTTTCAGTTACCTATCATGGACAGTTGGTGCATCAATCATGATTGGTGGTGAGAGATTCGGGAGTACTGAGTTGGCAGTGAGAAGAGGCAAAACCAGAACATTGGCTGATGGTTTATGATGTGAACATAAAATATGCAACTATGTTGCTTTCATATGTCATAATTCTTAGGTTATCATCTTACATCAATTGGATGCATGGAAGGGATCTATGAAAATCTAACTTGAAAGGTGCAGGGTGACTTTGTACACTTGACAGGTGTTTGAGTGGCCAAATTGATAATTACTGTCTCGATCACTGACAGGTGTTTGATTGTGCATGGAACTAGTACGATGTGAGATGTGCCATACTCTCTATTCGCTGTATGATGCCTATCCAAAACTAAGTAAACCTTGCACTTTAGTCCACACTGCTTATTATGACTTTTTAGAACAGATCTACAATTGAAGCCTCATAAAAAAGAAATATGTGTGACAAAAATTCTTATGTTTTGGTTTAATGTATATTTTCCTTCGTTTGTCTAATAGATTAAATTTGAAGCATTTAGAGAAGAAAATATGTTGGGAACTTGGGATCATAAATTTCAGCTCTCAAACAAATGTCGTATCAGTAAACATAACCTTATTAATTGCTACCTTATATGCCGAGTTTTCAACTTCTAGCTAGTAGAACTACACTATTTCAATGCAACTAAAGATAAGAACTCACATGATCATGGGATTCACTTCTCCATAATACAAATATATGTATATTTAAAAAATGACTTCTACATCGGTCCTAAACAGAACCGATGCAAGAAGACATTTTTATACATTTTGACACGCTGCCTACATCGGTTGACAAAAAATCGATGTCAATTGACTTTCTACATTGTTTTGAAAACTGATGTTGAAAGCCTTTTAGAATCGATGTGGAAAGACTTTTTTTGTAGTAGTGCATGCACTGTTCCCTTATAAAGAAAGAGAATTAGTTAAGCCAGGCATCCTATATCATATACATAAAAACTAAACCATTTTCTGTGTCATAGAAGCAATTAACTGCATGCTTAACCAATCATAATTTGGCGTGAATCTAGTTAGCCTGTTAAAGATATGACTTTTATTATTTAGCTATTTAAAGAAAGTGCCAAGGACTAACAGGGGCTTAAATGGAGTTTACTCAGAAGAGAAAATAAAATCTCCTTTGGAAAAGTGGTTTATTTTTGTATTGCAATCCAACCATTATTTGCTAATATTAGGCAAATATTCGTTTCTCACCTCCTTTAATTACAACTAGTCATTGTTTAACTTTATAAACTTATAAAGTATGACCTGCATTATGCTTAACAAATTGGAGGATTAAATTAGCAAAAACTGGAGATAGTTTCTGTTAATTTCTTGTTCAGAAGACATAATAAAGCTTGCAAAAATTATTGAAGAAATCATAGCATAACACTTAAATTTATAAAGGGATACAACAATCAATCAAATCACAGATTGCCTAATCCACTCTGATAAATTCACTACGACAGTATTCACTCCTTTCTTGCAATTGCTTAACACATCATTACACTCTTGAACTTGAACAATATGGTAACTTAACTACTATCTTGAACGTTGGCAAATTCATCCAAACTTATTTTGGTTTATGATGACAATACAATCAGAAGAACTAGTCCAGGAACAAGGGACGCCCACTTTCCATGCAAATTGATTTCACAGTGCCAGAGTTGTCGTTTGTGGAATTAATCTCAGATGATTCTGAGGAATCTGGGGATAGTGACTTCTCCTTATCCTCTTTAGGCGCCTCTGGAGCCAATGAGGGTGCCTTTGCCGGTGCTTTAGCAACAGTAAAGAAGTCCATAGGAAGAAGCACCTTCCCCACCTTATATATAGCAAGATGCTTATCAGTATATATAATGCCAGTGATGGTGGTGTTAACCTCACCCGTCGAGATGTTCACACTCCCTCTATAACTTATCACATTCAGTTCCACCGTTCCTGGTTTAGCCCGTGCAAGGTGCAAGTGTTCTCACAGGGTTCGTCAGAGTGTCAAAGTTGGAGCTAAAGACATAGTCTGAAAGAACGTGGAATTGCAAGAGTTCTATCTTTTGGCCATCAGAGAGAGAGAGAGTTGAGGAAGCCAGCTTTAAGTTCTGAGAAAGCACTGTCATCGGGCAAAAGAATTGTTATGCCGCCTGATTTAGTAGTTAGAAGCTGAGCATTGAGTTGGTTGATCAATTGGGTGGTTTTCATGAGGCGGATTAGGATGTTGAATGACTTTGCCTTCCTCAGGATTCCAACAATGTCAACAGCTGGAGTACTGTCGGGTGGAATCAGTTGGAGGTTGTGGCAATGAGGGAACCAATGGTTGTTGAGGAGCAGCAGCTGGTGTGGTAGGAGCAGGTTGGGTTGGTTTGAGAGGGGCAGAAGCTGGGGAAAACAACAAGATAGATTGGTTTTTCATCATGAGTAAAGGAATACAATTGGTAGGATTTGTGTTGGCAGTGGGCACTTGATGCATTGATTATATGGTGGAGATGACTTTTATAGAGCAAATGTAGGAGTCGGAGTCAACGATAGGCAGGTGAATGGTTTTGTTTTAAAACCTTAAAATTGTGATTTGTGAGCATGCACACAGTTGCTAGCTGGTAAGGATATCGAGGTGTTGCATCAATGATGGAGCAATGTGATTTTATGATTGAAGGCCACACCAATCTCCAATCGCAATCAATTGATTTTGTGAATTTTAGTGTTTTCTGCTTTGATGATTGTACTCAAGCAGAACAATTTATTTATTTATTCATTTATAGGTTATGGAAATTACACTCCTATAACTAAACATTTATGTATAATAACGTAATACTTCGGCTACAACTCAGAAAAAGTCTTCTGTAATCTATAACTAGTGAGCATGGATGATGAAGATGGAAGGTTTATCGATATCAAAGACATGCAAGTATTTTATTTCACACAAAATTATCATCTAGATTTTGAGAAATCTTTATCTCTGCATGTATTGAAAAAAAGGCTTTGGACAGGGAATCTCATAATGCCAATGGTCTCATTCTGATTACAGTTGTTTGCTGTCAACGAAGAACTTGGTGGCTACTGTTATCATCAATAATCATGATAAAAGTTTCCTGATCGAATTATTGACATGCCAGTATTTTGGTTTCTAGCTTGGTGATGATGTAAACAATGACCTGATATGTTGCCCCACGATTTCGTAAATGAAATGGTGATTACATGCACTACTGATATTATGATGAATTCTAATTTAGGGAAACTTTCCATTACAAATTAATTAACTAATCCAACTTCTCTTGTCAGAAGTAGCCCTATTGTTCATTTTTCGTCTGTCATACTACTGATGTATGAGAACAATATTCTTGTCTAGTGAGTAAGAAACTTTCCTTTCGAGTAAAACATACCACTATCACACATCATGCATAAGTGAGACTTTCCTCTTTTGTAAAGTAAATACATTGTTTTGTTTGACATTTTTTTTCCTGGTTTACTACCAGAATGCCATTTTACTTTGGCTAATGAGGAATCATCTTCAACAATGAGTCTAAGAGACTTGGGAGAGTGCAAAGTGTTATTCAGCCAAGTCCAAGCTAGGAAGTGGGAAGGTTTGAAGCGACATGTCTATGCACAAGAAGATTCAACAGCTAAACTCTTTGCTACTCCTTTACATGGATCTCCAAATGCATTAATAGATAGTTCAATTCTACAACTGCTTGAACCAATGCAGGCCTGTTAATTAATGCTCATTTGAGTCAGTTAATCCGAATGAAATAAAGTCAGATTAGCTACCCAAAAGGCATATATGAACTTCTTACCTAAAAAGGAAGCTTGATATATAACTCCTTCTGCACAATGGATAGAGCTTCGTTGCTTCGGCAGTGTCCATGTTTAAAGTTCCCACAAGTTCCATAAGGCATTCCAAAACTTGCAAATTTAATGGATGAGATCACCTGATTAGGATACGGGCACTCCAGTGACACTAAAGGGACTACTTTTCCTTCTGATTCTGTATCTAAATTCCACAAGTCTACAGGTGGTGGGTGAGATCCAGATACATGTGAACACACGCTTCCTATCTGTCTTGTAGCAAAAGAGATTTGCATAGGGTTGCGTCCACTTTCCTCAAACAATATAAGTGTGTTTCTATTTGGTTGTAACCATGATTGCGGTACATGATATCTTCCAGATTAGTTACTCAATGAGTACCTAACAGGATTGCCTTCACTTCCTTCAAACAATTACAAATTATTTTCAAGTTTCAAATTCTCTGATGCAGAATATCTAAACACTTACAATGTCTGTGATGGTTTTCCACAGTTCTTTAGACATTTGAATGAATTGTAGGAACCTCTACAATTGCATGAGTGAGTAAAGCCACCTTTTGGAGAGACATATATGTAGGCCAATATCGCCCAATGCTCTGTCCATTCACCCAAGCTTCACCTCTTCCCATTCCCGTGAAGTCAATTGCAACTGGATTACTGCCAGAGGGAGCAACAAAGTTTGTCTAGCATATGTATTTGCGTTGGTTAGCAGCAAAACCATTTGTCCTATGGTAGTATGTCCTTAACTTTCTTTGAAGTATGTGATTGTGCAGTATCAGATGCAAACACAGATGAGTAAACATGACATTGGACAGTCCATAAACGAAGGAAACAGATAGGTGCAAAGAGACTTTGTCCGCCAATGTAGTTATAACAATGAAAGGATAATTAAGAAAAAAGTTGAGAATTTCAACAGATGCTATATTCTTATAAGATTACCTTGTACCAAATCAAAGGTTGATTTGTAGGTAAGGTAGATTGTGAATTCCACTGTCCAGAAGTACCACTTGATAGACCTAAATCTTCACCTTTAAGGCCAACCTGAATTCACAAAATTATAGACCGTGTATTCTATCTATGGCTTCAAAAGAGAAAAGGAAAAATGAAATCCAATTTACCGTATTTCAGTTGTATTTCTTCCGTTGATGAAGTCATCAAAACTCAAATCGAGAAAGAAAATAATTGGCTTTAGTTAGGCTGAGACTAACCTTACATGTCCACTTTCGAGACGATAAATCAAGAGTGCTGCCATTCTTCAAACCTTTCAATATCACTGGACCAGTTATCCCTGCACCCCATGTGTCAAAAAAAAGCTCCATAGTTCTGATGTACATAAAGTTTGCATTAGTTGATATAGTAATAAGAACAGGGATAAAGTGAACTGATATGGGGAGGGATTAACAATCCAATGTATATTACTAACCAAAATTTCCTTAGTTCTAAATGCTTATCTAAGTTATAAAAATAAAAGACGAACCAACCTGAAGTCCCACAGTTAAACTCAGGAGATCAATTGTGTTCTTCCCAAACACTAGTGTGAAGTGTCTACTTTGACATTAGCTTTCTCATGGTTGCCCATTTCACTCCCTGAAAACTCCATTGAAATAAAGAAAGAAATGAACACTTTAGGAACAGTCATAAACAATTGATCTTACTCTATTTGTGACACCCTCTACCCCAACATACATATAAGTAAGAAAAACATAAAAATATGAAATTTAATTAAATCAATTCTATACAAATTACTTAAACCAATTCACGTGGGTAAAAATATCACATTCGCTTCACTGTTACGAAATAAAACTTATTAAAAATATTTCCGGCTCAAAATAAGTTTGTCTAAGTTTATAAAAGAGCTCAATTTAAAGAGTGGAATAAAATAAAGTAAAATACATATTTGGAACATCATACAATTAAAACAAAAAACTAATGCCCCAATGTCACATCACATCCTATCAGAGCATTGTGTTATCGTGTCCTCTAGCACGAGGTCATTTAAAGTCATTCACCTAGTCATCTGTTTCCACGAACACAAGATTTGAGATCATCACAAGATCCAAACACAAACAGCACACGAAGAATGAGTTATCACATTTTTAAATAAAATACAAATAAACAAAGATATAATCAAAATACATTATAGAACTATTCATAACGTAACTGAACTTAATACAATCCACGTCACTTTACTCCTTTATCATTTAAAATTCATTATAGAAATCACCAATCACATTATACATGAATCACGCACTCGAGTCAAGACTTAACAACACTCACAAATTTCATAATAAACAATTCACAGACATTATGCAAGAATTATACTAAGATTGAAGCCTATATGTAATGTTGTACCATATAAGTGAAAAACCACAATGGGACACTTAGGAGTATATAACAAGACACGCCTCATAACAGGTATGTCAGGTCACTCTCACTAAGTAAATCATAAGGTGACTAGCCAGGGTCACTCTGTTTTGCGAGAATGCTCTACCATATGGGATCAACATAAGCTTAAAGAAACACTCAAACCAAGTGTATTTACCCCCAAGGCCTAGACTCTGAAGAATCCGTTAGGGTCTCACCTTCTTGATTCAGGTTCAACTCTTAAAACAACTTTTGCACGCAGACACTGCTAATGAATTATACAATACCCACGATCTCGCACTTGTCTTCAAATACGTTTAACACATTATGCTACAATTTAACACTTCAGTTTCCTAACTTGGAACCCTACACTTTTCTTTTAACACTTTGTGCATAAACACTTTTCTTAAGGTAAACACCAGTTAGGTTATTGTATAATTCACAACTCATAATACAAGTATTGTCACATCAAGTATTAACCACACACTTATTCACAACCATATCCCATGTCCACAATTTAACATCTCACAATGTCACAATCCACCATCACATGTTCACATGTATCCCACAGATTAACACATGCTCAATTTATCCCTTACACATAATTTCAATCACAATTTCATGATCCCAATATAACAATTTATCATGCTAATCTAGTAAATATTGTCCGAAACACAAACAAATTATACAAAAGGCTTCTCACAACATAGGGAGTAAAACCCTTCAAACAATTTCACATAATCATATCAAAATCATAGGTAAAAAACACGAAAACACCAAGAGCACTCAATTTTATCAAACAATTTGCATTAGGGCATCGATTGGTCCATCAAACATAACAATCTCGTAATTATAATCATACATAAAAATTGTAATATAACAAACATCCCAAAATAAATCTCAATTTGATCCTCTAAGGATTCCTACACATGTTCATTTTAACCCTAATTGTGATAAACTCATCCCTTACCTCTATGTCGGCTCACGTGTGTAGTCCGACAACGATAGTTGTGTCTCTAGCGGTTCCCTAAGATTCCTTAAGCTTTTCCTCTGGTTGCTCTACTAGGGTTTCCAAGCGTTAGAGAGAAGAATAAGGGATTGGAGCCTTCATTCCACTGTCTGCATACGAGGAGCATTTCTCCCTCCATAGACATTTTTTCGCAAATCCCAACGGTGGAGATATGAAGAAATGAGTTCAAACTCGGTGTTCAAATTTCACAATGATCCAACAGTTAACGAGTCTGATGTCATAGTTTTACTGGGTCAGGTTTGAATGTATGCAAAAAAAAAAGAGGATTTTGGAAGAGGAGGAAGAGAAAACGAATTTGAGAGGAATAAAGTGTAGAGACGTATCCTAAATATAAAAGCTGACTTAATATGTTTTTATTTATAAGTAGGATACTATCATCCTGTTATTTACTCTATTTTTTCTTTATTTTATTTTTTATAAAAACGAACTCTATTTTATTACCTATCAAATGAATAAATAAAACTTTTTTTTTATTTTCTAAGAACATATATTTATTTTATTTACCTTAAAATTATTATTTTTAATTAATAAAATTATTTATCTTTATTTATTTAATTACAAAAATCTTATTATTTTTCTAAAATTCTATTTATTTTTAAATAAAACCATTATTCTATTTATTTTACGAAAAATGGGTGTTATAATACACAATCAATCTGATCATATTTTGAGTGTGACCTTTAAAAAACTAAATGGTTTATATAGAAAAGTACACTAACCATCCACTCCAATTCTCAGTCCAAATCTTTGGTTTTGCATTAGAACTTGTGAATTGATCGCAGTAAAAATCATTGCACATGTTTATCTAAAAGTAGTTAACATAACAAATTGTGAAATTAATAATCAAGAAGGATAAGTGTATACGGCAGCATAGTAAGATTGCTCTATATATTAAGGAATCAGGAAGACAGACAATCTAGTAAAACTGTTGGTAGTTTATTAGATGATAGTTGATAGTTGATAGTTTTAGAGAATTATTTTAGAAAGAAGACTATGTCATTGATTTCTTGGATGATCAATCACAACATACCAATTGCCTATTTATAGGCTCAAGTCACCAACCTCTCAATGGTGATGAATGTTTCTATATTACTTTAGGTCTTTCTAGAGTTTTCATGATAGATTAGTATCATGATAGTTTTAGATTG
The DNA here is from genome assembly GCF_000004515.6 of Glycine max. Lineage (NCBI taxonomy): Eukaryota > Viridiplantae > Streptophyta > Magnoliopsida > Fabales > Fabaceae > Glycine > Glycine max. The sequence continues at coordinate 11,679,714 of NC_038247.2, forward strand.
TTCTATCTTATACATACACTTATAGTTCTAGATTGTTCTATCATATTCATACACATTATAGTTTTAAATTGTTCTACCATATTCACACTATAGTTCTAGGATATTCTACTATTTTCATACATATTATATTTAAGAATATTTTAGAAATTTGTAGCAAATTCAACAAAAACATAACACGAGAAAACTCACAATTGGATCAGCAGCATCAGCATCAGCCTGTTGCCACAATACCCAAGGTACTCTTGTATCAAGAGATGTTTCCATTGATGCTGCCCATTTCATGTAGGATTTAGCAGCAGGACCATAGGCCGCATAAATGTCCCGATACTCATTTTCAATCTGGCATTGGAAAGTACATAATATTTTCACATTTAAAAAGTAGGCAGTAGGCCATTGGAAATTCAGAACTGGCAGTCTATATTATATGCTTTGATATCTAGATGACATAATTTCTCATAAAAGAAAATTTGAAATGTATTTAATGAAATTTAAGAAAAACCTGACACAAAATTATAGGTCCTCCCTGTGATGCATAGAGGTTCTCTTGCTTGATCATATCCATAATCTTAGCAGTAAACTGCTTCATTTCTGTCTGAAGACTACTCAATTTCACATGATAGAAGGAAGCAGGTGGAGCAAGATGAGAGACATGGAGAAAGGAAAGGAATAATTACCTTAAATGGTTTGTTATCAGTTCGGAACTGAATTCCCGGAATAAAATGTAGCCAAAGAGGGAAACCATTGTTAAGGAAAGTTAAAGACCATGATCAGATATGAACTTCCTTGTAATAAGATACATAAAAATAAGATCCAAATTTACCCGTAGTTCCATTCAGCACATGCGTATGGACCAATCCAGAGATGGACATATAGACCAGTTGCTGCTACTGCCTTCACAAATTTGACCAAATCACCCCTACCTTCAAAATTATACTGCCAAACCAAAGTACATAATCCCCAACTTTATAAATTGTTTCCAATTTATGACTTCTGATTGAAATCAAGAAATACTCCTCCCAATTTGATGCTTTTAAAACATAGACGAAATTACGGATTAAACTAAAATTGTGAATTTTTAAAAATAGAAAAATCAATTATCTCTATTTCATTTTAAAATAAAGGAACAAACATTTTAGATTAAACTAAATAAGAGAAACAAAATTGTATTTAAGTCTTTTTTATTTCTGCCATAAAAAGTTAACATGTGTAATAGATTGAATGGTTAGTAGGATAATACTAGAATTTGATAGCTTATATTCTTTAATAATATTAAAATTTATTAACAGTGTAACAATATTTTTTTTGGGTTAGAGAATGGAGTAATATAACATAATATTTATATATATCATATCAAAGAAAACTCAAAACTTAGTGGGAGCAGCTGTCCCCACGCCCTTAGCCATATATCCGATCCAGATTACAACCAAGGTTTTAAAACATGATTTTAGGCTGTGATTTGGACTGTAACATCAAAATTTTTTAGTTGTCCACAATCGTAATTGGGATCGCATCAGTCACATTTGTTCGCAAGACAAAACCGTAACGCGATCGGGACTGATAATTAAAACCTTGATGATAACTAACTAGAGATTAATGGTAAAGTAAGCAAGATTGAACTTATATGCATTGACCATCAGACCATCCTACTGAAATTTCTAAGTGGCATCAATTGTAAATTTAAGTATATGCAACCATAACAGAATCATTCATTGTTTCATTTATTGGCAAATAGTCTAGCACCTCCAGAAGTGCATAAGCTCTGTTGCCAAGTTTGAGTTTAGTTTTCCGCAATTAGTACAATAAAACAGTGAGCTAGAGGAGGTTTGTTTAGCTTGCAAAAGTATGCCCCAGAAAAGAAGTTCCAATGTCCTAAGGATTATTTTTTTTCACAGGTATCCTTAATGATAAACACCTGTCATCTTTCTCTTTAACTTTACTATTTTCTTCTCTTTTTTTTTTCATTACGTTACTTGTCACAATTATTATTTATTTTCTCTTTTCTTTTAATCTCAATCCTATTTTTATCCTAATTCTTTCTATCTATCTCTTATTTCTACCTCAATCTACCCAGAATAAAATCGAAGCTTTATCACTCCTCATAGAGACATGTGCATGTGCTGTCAAAAAGTGCAAAAGTATGATTTTCAAAAACTAAAAAAAAACAATTAAATTAAACAAAAATAGAGGAATGAAAGATGGCTAATACATAATCATTGACCCAAAATGGCATACACAATATTTCAGACTGGGAAATTCGGTGATATACACATGCTAGCAGGGACAGTGACATTTGAATCCAAATCACACAAAACCAAACAAAAACACCGGACCCTTTCTGTCATAAACTTTATCTCATATCATGGATCCAACCATCAGAACAAACCCGACAACGAAAGACATCCGCGTTACATGTACGCTGTTGAAATTCATGGAACCAGCAGAAGCGTCCACTGGAACAGCACCATCATCATCACTATTTTTGTTACTATCACCACTTTCATCTGCAGATGACTTCGTTTTAGGTGATTCTCCTTTCGACGGTGAAGGTGCCGGAGCCTTAGGCTTAGGAAGAACCACGTCAAGTGGCACAAGCACCTTGTCCACCTCATAAACGGCAAGCTTGTTGTCCGTGTACACGGTTCCGGTAATGGTGGCATTGACGGCACCGGTGGTCATGCTCACTTGGCTGCCACCATAAGTGGTGACATTAAGTTGCAGCCTTTTAGAGTCATCACCGGCTTGGGTCTGAACGGGGTTGGTGAGAGTGTCGAAGTTGGAGATTGAGAGGAAGGAAGAAAGAGTGTGAAATTGTAAAAGTTCAACCTTTTGCCTGTCGTTGAGTGAGTTGAGGAATCCTGCTTTTAGCTTTGAGAAGGCAGAATCAGGTGGGGAGAAAATGGTCAATCCCCCAGAACCTGACGTGAGGAGTTGAGAGTTGAGTTGGTTGATCAACTGGGTCGTCTTCAGAAGCCGAATCAGAACAGAAAATCTCTTGGCCTTACTCAGGATTTGAGCAATGTCAATGGTGGGAGCTTTTGAAGTGGCGGGTGTAGGGGCACCAATGGGAGACACTGGTACCAATGGAACAGTATTCATTCCCTGTGGAGATGCCAAGGGTGATTGTGGCAATTTTGGTATTGTTGGAGATGCTGCTGGTGAGTGTTGGGCTGATGTGGTGATCATCACAAGTACAAGTGAGGCACAGAAGATGAGAGAATGTTGCATCATCATTTTTGTGTTATAGAAATGGAATGTTATAATGATTTTTTTTTGCACACTTGAGACTCCAATATGCTATTTCTGTGGTTTGTTTTAATGTGAGGAAAATGGAAGAAGTGGCTACCTTTTTATACTGAGGCAGGGAAAGAATGATGTGTATAAGGTCAGTGTTAGGAACTTATAAGATTAAGCTTTGCTCCAAAAACAATTTTTAGTTACCTATCATGGAAAGTTGGTGCATCAATCAGGATTGGTGATGAGACATCTAGGAGTACTGAGTTGGCACAGAGAAGAGGCAGAAACGAAGTTTTGGCTGGTGTATTAAGATGTGAACACATGCAACTAATTTGCTTTCATGTCACCACGCACGAGTTATCATCTTACGTCAATTAGATGCATGGATCTATCGGAATCTAACTCGAAAGGCATAGGGTAACTCTGTATATTGGTTGTGTATTCACATCAATAAAAATGACATGGCCAAATAGATAATCACTGTCTCCCTTAAAAGGCATGGTGTGTTATACTTAATAGTTAATAGATAACTATATCCCTTAAATTTGTGGTAAGAGTTTTAATTTGATTGAGGTCTACGTGTATAAAAAAATATTTGTTAAGAGAAGTTAGACTCGTAAATAGATCTCTGTATTTGGAGAGATTAGACTCAGACTTCAAGCTGGGAGATACCCTGTTTCACCCGAAATATAAAAAAAAAATTGTCACAAAAATTCTTATGTTTTGCTATAATATTTTAATTTTACTTCTTTTGTCTGGTAGGTTAAATTTGAAGCATTTTAGAGAAGAAAATATGTTGGGATTGCAAATTCAGTTCTAAAAAAAATGCTGCATTCAAAAACAGAATATTAATTGCTACCTTAATTATCAACGTGTAATTAGTGGAACTATTGCAATGCAACTGAAGTATAGATAAATAAGAACTCGCTTGATCATGGGATCCACTACTCCACAATACAAATAAACTTTGTATCACCTTATTTTTCATAAAATAAATTAAAAATGATTTTTATTTAAAAATAAATAGAGTTTTAGAAAAATAATGAGGTTTTTATAATTAAATAAATAAGGAGAAATAAATTTAATAAAATAATGATTTGAAGGAAAATAAAAAAGATATTTTATTTATTCATTTGATAGAAAATAAAATAGTTTATTTTTATAAATTAAAAAAAATTAAAAAAAGAGTAAATAAAAGGTCCGGTACCCTAGCTATAAACAGAGACGTAACATGTCACTCTTTACCTCTACGATACATCTTTGCGCTCTCTCTTCCTCTCAAATCGGTTTTCCCTTCTTTCTTCCCCAAAAATTCTCTTTTTTCCGCAGACACTCAAACCTATATCAGTAAAACGACGATTCCTGACTCGTTAACTATTGGATCGTCGTCAAATTTGAAATCATGGTTCAGAACTTATTTTTGCATAACCTACCGTTGGGATTTTTGAGATAATGTATGTGGTGAAAAAAATGTCCCTCGTACCGAGCTTTCTCTTTTCTCGTAGACACTCAAAACCTGTCCCAATAAAATTACAATCTCAGACTCTTCAACTGTTGGATCGTCGTGAAATTTGGACACCACCTTAGGAACCCATTTTCAAACATTATCACCGTTGGGATTTTTGAAATAATGTTTTTGCAGAGTGAAATTAGTCTCGTATGTTGACAGTAAAATGGAGGCTACAATCTCTTTCCCGTCTCTCTAACGCTTAGAAACTCTAACAGAGCAACCAGAGAAAAAACTTAAGAAATCTTAGGGAACTGCTAGAGACACCGCTATCAGTACTAGACTATACACGTGAGCCCGCTTAGAGGTAAGGGATGAGTTTATCGTAATTAGGGTTAGAATAAACATGTGTACGAATCCTTAGGGGATCAAATTGAGATTTATTTTGGGATGTTTATTGAATTATAATTTTTCCTTTATGATTGTAAATATGATATTGTTGTGTTTGACGGACCAATTAATGTCCTGATACGAATTGGTTGATAAAATTGAGTGCTCTTGGTGTTTTCATGTTTTTAACCTAAGATTTTGATTCATTGATTTTATATGATTGTGTGAAATTATTTGAGGGGTTTTACTCCTCATGTTGTGAGAAGTATTTTTGTATAAATTGTTTGTACTTTGGATAAGATTTGCTAGATTGACATGATAAATTGTTATATTAAGATTATGAAATTGTGATTAAAATTGTGCCTAAGTGATAAATTGAATGTGATAAATTGTGAGATAACATGTTGTTTTGAGATCATAACATTGTTATTGGGATTGAGTGCAAAGTTGAACATGTGTTGATTTGTGAGATACACATAAACATGTGATGGTGGATTGTGACATTGTAATATGTTAAAATTATGGACATAAAATTTAGTTGTGAATAAATGTGTGTTTAACACTTTATGTGACAATACTTGTTTGTGAGCTATGAATTTACAATAACCCGACTGGTGTTTACCTTGAGAAAACTGTTTATGCGCAATGTTAAAGGGAAAGTGTAGGATTCCTAGTTAGGAACCTAAAATGTTAAATTGTAGCGCAATGTGTTAAACGTGTTTGAAACACGAGTGTGAGTTCGTGTGTATTATATATTTCATAAACAGTGTCTGCATGCAAAAATTATTTTAGGGGTTGGATATGAATCAGGAAGGTGAGGCCCTAACGGATTCTTCGGAGTCTAGACCTTGGGGGTAAAGACACTCTCGGTTTGAGTGCTCCTTTAAGCCTATGTTGATCTTATATGGTTGGAGCATTCTCTCAAAACAGAGTGACCTTGACTGGTCACCTTATGATTTTACTTAGTGAGAGTGACCTGGCATACCCATTGTGTGGTATGTCTTGTTATGTACTCCTAAGCGTCCCAGTGTGGTTTTTCACTAACATGGTACCACATTGCATATAGGTTTGAGTCTTAGTATAATTGTTGCATAACGCTTGCTAATTGTCTATTATGAAATTGTTGAGTGTTATTACGTCTTGACTCGAGTGTGTGATTCATATGTAATGTGATTGGTGATTGAAAAATGAATTTTAAATGATGAGTATTATTACGTCTTGAAAAATGAATTGTATTAAGTTGCACTATGTTATAAATACTTCTATAATTTATTTTGATTACGTCTTTGTTTATTTCTTTTTTTAGAAATGTGATAAGTCACGTCCTATGTGCTATTTGTGTTTGGATCTTGTGATGATCTTGAACCTTGTGTTCATGGGAGCAGATGACTAGGTGGATGACTTTAAAGAACCTCGTACTAGAGAACGCTAAGACACAATGCTCTGATAGGATGTGACATTGGGGTGAATTTTTATTTTAATTGGATGGTGTTATTTTATTTTACCTTACTGATTTAATAAAATTTCTCTTGTAAACTTTGACGGCCTTGTTCTGAGTCGGATATGTCTTTAATAAGTTTTATTTGATAATAGTGAAATGAATGTGAACCTTTTACCTACGTGAATTTTTTTACCTTTATTTTTATATATTTTATTTATTTATATATATATCGAGATAGAGGGTGTTACAAACTTCACCTTCCAATTATTGACGTAAAGTTTAAGTTGTTAATTTTTTTGGCAAATGTTAGCGAGTGCTCTTAGCACGTTGATTAAGGAAATAAAAGGAGAAAATATTTTATTGGGATGTGCGAAAATGTACTCCCTATAATTTTTAAATGTACTCCAATATGATTTTCGGTGAAAAAAATTCTTTTAATTTCTGAACTGGTATCCTTAGGACATTGATTAGCAAGATTCTATTTTTTTTTTTAAATGACTACATGCACGTTCCCTTATAAAGAAACAAAATTAGATAAGGTAGGCATCCTATATCATATACATCAAAACCATTTCCTTTGTCATATGAGCTGTTAACTCTATGCTTAACAAATCATATTTTGGTGCAAATCTAGTTAGCCTGTATATAGCTTTTATTATTTAGCTACTTTAAACAATGGCTAATGACTGACAAGAGCTTAAATGTAAAGTTTAGTCAGAAGAGAGAAAATCAATCTCCTTTCGAAAAGTGGACTGTTCTTGTCTAACAATCCAACCATTATTTGCATACATTAGGCAAATCTTTTTCCACCTCCTTTATCAAACTTCACAACTAGTTATTGTCTTATTCGAACCTTATATAAATAAAGAAATATTTAAGTATGACCTGCAGTATGCATAACAAAATGGAGGTTCAAATTAGTAAAGACGGGCCATATTAATTTCTTCTTCGAAAGACATAAAGCTTGCAAAAATTATTGACGAAACCATAAGTCATAACACTTCAATTTATAAAGGAATGCACAACAATCAGTCAAATACAAGATTCCCCCAACCCAGTCTGATAAATTCACCACTACAGTATTCACTCCTTTCTCTCAATCACATTACACATAACAACACATCTTGAACATGAACAATATGGTAACTTAACTACTGGCTTGAACGTTGGTAAATTCATCAAAACTTATTTTGGTTTACTATGAAAATGCAATCAGGAGAACCAGTCCAAAAACAAGGGACACCCACATTCCGTACACACTGATCTTCTCGATGCCAGAGTTCTGTTCAGTGGGATTAACCTGCGATGCATCTGAAGATGATGACTCATCCTTATCAGCTTTAGGTGCCTTTGCCGCATCACTTGAAGGTTCTGGAGCCAAAGAGGGTGCTTTTGCAGGTGCCTTAGCAACAGCAAAGAAGTCCATAGGAAGAAGCACCTTACCCACCTTATATATAGCAAGATGCTTATCGGTATATATAATGCCAGTGATGGTGGTGTTAACCTCACCCGTCGAGATGTTCACACTCCCTCCGTAACTTATCACATTCAGTTCCACCTTTCCAGGTTTAGCCCCTGCAAGTGTTCTCACAGGGTTCGTCAGAGTGTCAAAGTTGGAGCTAGAGACATAGTCTGAAAGAACGTGGAATTGCAAGAGTTCTAGCTTTTGGCCATCAGAGAGAGAGTTGAGGAAGCCTACTTTGAGCTCTGAGAAAGCACTGTCATCGGGTGAAAGAATTGTTATGCCGCCTGATTTAGTAGTTAGAAGCTGAGCATTGAGTTGGTTGATCAATTGGGTGGTTTTCATGAGGCGGATTAGGATGTTGAATGACTTTGCCTTCCTCAGGATTCCAACAATGTCAACAGCTGCAGTGTCCGGGGTGGCATCACTTGGTGATTGTGGCAATGAGGGAACCAATGGTTGTTGAGGAGCCGCAGCTGGTGGGGTAGGGGTAGGTTGGGGTGGTTTGAGAGGGGCGGCCGCTGGTGATAATTGGGCTAAAGTGGTGGTGGAATACAAAAGTGAAACTAGAAGTGCTAGTGAAAATGACAAGAGAGATATCATCTTCATGATTTTGGTTTTGTTAAATGAAGGTTTAGATTATTTGGGAAAGGATTTGAAATGATAGAATTTGTATTGGGAATGAGCACTTGATGCATTGATGATATGGTGGACATGGCTTTTATAGAGCAAGTGTGGGAATGGGAGACAATGATAGGCAGGTGAAAGGCTTTGTTTCAAAACCTTAGATTGTGATTTGTGAGCATACACACAGTTGCTGGCTGGCAAGGATATTGAGGTGTTGCATCAACAATGATATACGGATGTAAGCACAGAGCAATGGCGATTTTATGATTGAAGGCCACCAATCTCCAATCGTAATCAATTTGTGAATTGTACAGATTTGTGCTGAAACCATTGTAATCAAACAGTACGAATGTTGATCAAACAACATATAAACAACGTTAGGCAGTATCCATGTCTCTCTATCTGTCTATATCATCAATTCATCATGGGCAAACAAGCTTTATTAGGTATAAGAGAAGTTGTCTTTTTCCTATCACTTAAATATGTTTTTAATCCTTAATAAATATTCGATTTTGTCTTTATTCTCTACTAAATTTTTGTTTTGCTACCCGTCTTCAATAAAACAACAATTTTGTAGATTTTTTGTTCCATGATAAATATTTCTCATTTGTTATTAATACAAACTAAAACAAAATTTGTTAATTTATTAGAAAACAAACACAATTTTCTAATTTATCATGAATTAAAATAAAATATCAAAGATAAAAAATAAAAGTGTTATTTTATTAGAAATTCAACTCAAAACAAAAATTTATTATAAAACAAACACAAAAATCAAATATTTATCATAGATCAAAAATATATTTAAGCCTATTATATATATACACACCCATAAACATACAATCGGTCTGATAGGTTTTGGAAATTACACTCCTAAAACTTTACATTTATGGATAATGACATAATAATTCGCTTGCAATTCACAGAAAAGGTCATATATACTTGGTGGGCAAGGATGACTAGATGATCGGTTTATCAATATCAAAGAGTTGCAATTATCCAGATTTGGGAGAAACCTTATCTCTGTGTGGACTGTATGTAACTGATAGGGCTTTGGACTGGGAATTTCATAATGGCCTCGTTCTTATACAGTAGTTTGCTACCTACGAAGAACTAAGTGAGTACTGATATCATCAATAATTATGAAAACTTGAAAGTTTTCTGAACGAATTACTGAAATACCAGTATTTTGGTTTCTAGCTTAGTATGTCCAGACAAATAATGGCCTAATATGTTGCCCCACTATTTCGTAAATGAAATAGTGATTACATGTACTACAGATATTTTGAATTTTATTTTGGGGATCTTAGAATTTTATTTTACATGTACTACAGGGCGAAACTTTTCATTACAAGTTAATTAGTTAATCCAACTTTTCTTATCAGAAATAGCCCAATTGTTCATTTCTCATCTTTGTCACGCTGATGTATGAACAATTTCTTGTATAATGAGTTAGAAACCTTTGTTTTAAGTAAAAGTACTACTATCACGCATAATGCATAAGTGAGACTTTCCTCTTTTATAAAGTAAAATTACACTATTTTGTTTGAAATTTTTTTTACTGGTTTACTACCAGAATACCATTTTACTTTGGCTAATGAGGAATCATCTTCAGCAATAAGTCTAAAAGACTTCCGAGAGTGAAGAGTGTTATTCAGCCAAGTCCAAGCTAGTGGGAACGCTTGAAGCGACATGTCTATGCACAAGAAGCTTCAACAGCTAAACTCTTTGCTACTCCTTTACATGGATCTCCGAATGTATTAACTGATAGTTCAATTCTACAACTGCTTGATCCAATGCAAGCCTGTTAATAATTTCACAGTTGAGTCAGTATAATCCGATGAAATAAAGTCAAATTAGCTACACAAAAAACATATGAACTTCTTATCTAAAAAGAAAGCTGGATAACACCTTCTGCACAATGGATAGAGCCTTATTGCTGCTGCAGAGTCCATGCTTGAAGTTCCCGCAAGTCCCAAGAGGCGTTCCAAAACTTGCAAATTTAATGGATGAGACCACCTGATTAGGATAAGGGCACTCCAGTGAAACTACAGGAACTACTTTTCTTCCTGATTCTGTATTTGAATTCCACGAGTCTACAGGTGGAGGGTGAGATTCAGATACATGTGAACACACGCTTCCTATTTGTTTTGTGGCAAAAGAGATTTGCTTAGGGTTGCCTCCACTTTCCTCAAACAATACAAGTGTGTTTCTATCTGGTCGTAACCATGATCGAGGTACATGGTATCTGCAGGATTAGTTACTCAAATAAGTATCTAACAAGATTGTGTTTAGTTTCTTTAAACAATTCAGAGTTACTTTGAAGTTTCAACTTCTCATGCAGAATATCTAACACTTACAATGTCTGTGATGGTTTTCCACAGTTCTTGAGACATTTGGATGCATCATAGGCTCCTCTATAATTGCATGAATCAGTACAACCACCTTTTGGAGAGGCATATGTAGGCCAGTATCGCCCAATGCTCTGTCCATTCACCCAAGCCTCACCTTTTCCCATCCCCGTGAAGTCAATTGCAACTGGGTTGTTACCGGAGGGTGCAACGAAGTTTGTCTAATACAACATGTATTACCATTAGTTAGACGAAAAATCATTTGTCCTATAGTAGCATTCCATTAGTTTTCTTTAAAGTATGTGATTGTGCAGATATCTGATGCAAACACAGCTGAGTAAACACAACATACAATCCATGAACCAAGGGAAACAAATAAGTGCAAAGAGACTTTGTCTGCTTATGCATTTAAAACAATAAGAGGATAATTAATTTTAGTAAATGCTATATTCTTATAAAGATTACCTTGTACCAAGTCAACGGTTGATTTGTAGGTAAGGTAGATTGTGAATTCCACTGTCCAGAACAGCCACTAGATAGACCTAAATCTTCATTTTTAAGGCCAACCTGAATTTACAAAAATACACAGTGTATTCTATCTATGACTTCAATAAAAAAAGGAAAAATGAAATCCAATTTAAAGTATTTCAGTTGGCAGTTGTATCTGTTCAGTTGATGGAGTCAACAAAACTCAAACGAGAAAGAAAATAACTGGATTTAGTTAGGCTGAGACTAACCTGATATGTCCACTGCTTGGAGGAGAGATCAACATTGCTGCCATTCTTCAAACATTTCAATATCACAGGGCCAGTGATCCCCGCACCCCATGTGTCAAAAAAAGCTCCATAGTTCTGATGCGCATAAGATTTGCGTTAGTTGATGTAGTAATGAGAACTTTGATGATAAAGGGAAATGATATGAGGAGGGATTAACAAGACAATGCAGATTCCTTCATTCTAAATTCTTATCTACATTATAAAAAGAAAAGGCGAACCTGAAGTCCCACAGTTAAACTCAGGAGATCAATTGTGTTCTTCCCAGAAACTAGTGTGATGGGGATGTCTACTTCGACATTAGCTTTCTCATGGTTGCCGGTTCCACTCCCTGAAAAAGTTCTCCATTAAAATATAGAAAGAACTGATTGATCTTACTCTATTTCTAGTCGACCTTGAATTTATTTCACTACATCCTTAAAGGGATTAAATTTGGGGATAATGTTACTCATACATCAATTTTATACTATAAATTTTATAATTTAAGAAAGAGAAAGAAAGAGAAGGGAAATAAGTGTTGGATAACATGGGTGATAAGATAAAGAGAGATAAAAAAATTTGTAAAGGATGTTGTAAAAATTTGTTGTATGTGTATCATAACTCTAAATTTTGTTTGCCAAGGAATGCATAAAATCAACATTATGTTAATAGTTTCTCTTCTATACATTTAATGAATCTAGTATTTGGCAAGATATTTTAGAGTGTTCCAGATAAGACTAGTGAACACTGAAACACTAAGTTTTATGCTTAATTTGACTGGTTTCATCTAGACAGTATACATTTAAATGTTTACAAATGCAAACTTGCGTGACAAAGTTTTGGATCTGCAGCCTACACAGTATTATGTTTTCAGGATACCGATAATCATCTGTTGCCACTGGCCACACATAGCAGGAAGATAGAGACACCATACACATTTTTTATTTCTCTTTTGACGACTACATTCACAGTTGGTTAAAGGGGCAAATCCTTCTTGGATATGGCCTGGCCTAGACATAGTCTGACCTCATTTTGCAGCATTTTCTAATAAAGCAGCTTTGAGCTTAAGAGGGGTGGGGACGTGGGGTGGTGCAAGAGACACACTTCTTCGACAGGCCTTAAAATACTGCCAAGGAATTTAAACAAGAATGTATAGGGGCATCCATTATATTTAACTCACAAGCAGACATATCATCATGTCATTGCTTTAAATTTCACTTACCTGCAAGCTTCCCATTTATGAAAGCATGAAGAGCATGCCCAAGGGATTTAATATGAAGGAAAGTTTGAGCACCAGCATCAAGATCAATGCTGCAGAAAAAAAATCATGAGAAGTGTTACCCTGGGGCAGAGAATTGCAAGTCAGAAGAAAGCCTTCTCATCGTAGAAGGTATACTATATACCTTAATGAGTACCACAAGTAATCACTTCTATCAGCAGTTGTATTTATTTGCTCCAGCAATCCAAATGTTGAGAATGAATCAGCCTTTGAAATACCGATAGGTTCACTAATCCAACTCCATCTTGAGCCAGAATCATCCAAAGAACCAACATCTTTTAAAGATTCAGTTGTGAAGCTTGAAATCATAGATGCAGAAGTAATCTGTCATATTATAAATAAATAACTATAGGTTATGCTACTTCTTGGACTAGAAAATGAAAGAAAAGATCTAAACTGTAGATAGATTTAATCACATGCATTTTGAAAGTAACTTCATTCAATTGTACTATCTATTTTGATCGGGAAATTGATGAGGCAAACCTTTGCAGTATTAAGTACTACATTCTTGCAGTCTGGTAAGATGCTCACAGACCATGCGGGCAAGTGATATGAATTTCCATTGAAGGTCACTGTTGCATCAGATGTGGCAATGTTAGCAAGGAAGGCAGCACATACAACTCCTGTCTTGTAAACTGCAGCCTGGGTTTGTATAGTAAATGTTAAGAGATGTAATAAAATCATTCATGTTATTGAACTGCTTAAGCCTTTGGGATAATTGGTTCTAAATGTTAAGGAATTTGACACTCATGCTCCTTTAACCATCATTTAAGCTTACAGGAAGGTTCACCAAACAGCATTCAATGTGTGCAGAGAAGAGACTAATCTTCATAAAGCATCTAAAACAAGTAATAATGCGGAAAGAAAAAAAAAAACAGCACCAGCAGACAGCAATATTTTTCCCCAATCAATAAAAAGCAACACAAAATTGGGAAGGAGACAGGAACCATAGAAAACTATGACAAATTGACAAAGATCCAGTGGACCTACGTCCTCCACACTTTTGAAAGTATTTCTTGGGACAGAAACTTAAAAAATTGATAAAATATAGAGACATTTAAGCCACGAAAATAATCCAGAAATTCTGGCCTAAATTTAAAACTACCATTTATTACCTCTATATTTGGTCCAAGAGATGTAATTGTTGGATCAGTAGCTATCAGTGCTTCTTCACAAAGTTTTATGGCCTTATGCACGTCTTTAAGGTGGCCCCACTTAGGCTGTCTAATAAATCCTGCATCATGCAGTTCAGATATTTTTAAATAACATACATAAAATTTTCAGTTGTCATCTACATATAAAATGAGTATATGATGTCAAGTTACACTACTGTTTAATTTTCTTCTTGACTGCATATGGAAGCAAGGCTGACTAGTTTATTTAATTCTACAGAGTCGACAGAAAATATGAAATTTGAAGGTTGAAAGACTTTATACCATACTCATCAATTGGTGCATCATAATCATAACTACTAGCAACAAAAGGTCCCCCAGAAGCCCGGCCAAAATTAGTCCCTCCATGGTACTGTTTTGTAGCAAGCAACCAAAAGTTATGGCATCAGCTCGTTTCCTATCTTCAATAGTTTAAAGCTTTAAACAACATGTAAGGCTGCATTACCATATAGTAATTTTGAAAAGTTCCACCTCGCTGGTAAAAGCGTGCCACAGCAAATGCAAGATCTTCCACTGGTCTGTGAGGCACAGCATCACCAAATGCAAGAAACCTACAGTTTTAAAGAATTCAAAAGGTTACAAGAAAAATAGAAAGTAGAGTTGAATGAGAAAGGAGATGCTATTAATCATATCATATTTTGAGTATGACATTCAAATAACTAATGATTTATACAGAAAAGGACACTAACCATCCGGTATAACCCTCAGTCCATATTTTTGGTTTTGTGTTAGAGTTTGGTTTGAATTGATCGCAGTAAAATCCATTGCACGCGTTAATCTGAGAGTAGTTAACATAACAAATTATGAAATTAACAATGAAGTAGGATAGTTGTAGACAGCAGTATAGTAAGATTGCTATATTCAGGAATCAAGAAGACAGACAACATTGTAAAACATAAACTACATAACACTTGAAGACAGCTAAAACAAATTGTTCAGGATAATTGCACATGGCTAAAAGTAGAAACTTACAATTGGATCAGGAGCATTTTGCTGTTGGCACATTACCCAAGGAACCCCTGTACCAAGAGATGTTGCCATTGATGCTGCCCATTTGATGTAGGATTTAGCAGCAGGACCATAATCCGCTTCAATGTTCCCATACTCATTTTCAATCTGGCATTATAAAGTACACAATATTTTCAGTTTTTCACATTTAAAAAGTAGGCAGTAGGCCATTAGGAATGCTTTCACATCTAGATGACATAATTTCTCACAAAAGAAAAATTGAAATGAATTTAATAAAATTTAAGAGAAACCTGAGACAAAATAATAGGTCCTCCCTGTGATGCATAGAGGTTCTCTTGCTTCATCAAATCCACAATCTTAGCGGTGAACTGCTTCATTTCTGCCTGAAGACAATTCAATTTCACACGATAGAAGGAAGCAGATGGAGCAAGATGAGATATGGAGAAAGGAAAGGAAGAATTACCTCAAATGGTTTGTTATCAGTTCGGAACTGAATTCCCGGAATAAAATGTAGCCAAAGAGGGAAACCACTGTTCAGAAAAGTTAAAGGCCATGATTAGATATGAACATTCTTATAGAAAGATACATAGAAAAGATCAAATTTTACCCGTAGTTCCATTCAGCACATGCGTATGGACCAATCCGGAGATGCACATATAGACCTGCTGCTGCTACTACCTTCACAAATTTGACCAAATCGCCCCTACCTTCAAAGTTATACTGCCAAGCCAGAGTATATAATTCATCATTAATTTGATCAAAACCACAAGACCCCAACTTTATAAATTGTTTCCAATTTATGCCTTCTAATTGACATTGAGAAATACTCCTCCCAATTTCATGCTTTTAAGACTTAACTACACTGTTCAATGATAATTTGTTTTCTTAAGCTGCATACTTTTACTTTTGGTTTTGATTTGGACCCTCTGATATATTTTTTACATGTTTGAAAAATGAACACACACAAATATAAACAATACAATGCAAGAGACAGTGAAGGACAGAAACAAAACAAAAATGGTAAAAGTAACATTAACAGAACTAAACAGAACAGAACCTGGCCTCTAACTGGTTCGTGTAAGTTCCAAAAAACATAAGTCTCAATCACATCAAGTCCTCCATCTTTGGATTTCTGAATGAGGTCTGGCCACATCTGCAAAAACAAACACTACCCCTTTTAACTTCGAAGTTCAAGGACTAAGGTAAAAAAGGATGTACATTACACATACTTAGAAAGAGGGTAATGAAGAGAACCTCTGGAGTGCTACGAGGGTAATGAATAGAACCAGATACCAAGACTCGGCGCTTGCCATCAATGACCAATGCTCTGTGGTCATACGTGACATTTGCTCCAAACGAAGAAGGGGCATAAATGCAGAAGAACCAAAGCAAAACCAACAGAATTTGTGATGTTCTCATTGCCTTTCGGGATTATTAGTAACAAAAAAGCAACAAGAGAATGATAAATGATT
Source organism: Glycine max (assembly GCF_000004515.6). NCBI lineage: Eukaryota > Viridiplantae > Streptophyta > Magnoliopsida > Fabales > Fabaceae > Glycine > Glycine max. Next base: position 11,696,310 of record NC_038247.2, read on the forward strand.
CTCTCTTTGTGTTTTGCTTCTTGAATTTAAAGGCACACGTTGTCATAAGGCACTTGTGTTGAAGGGTTGAAGCAAGTGCTGAAAGTGGCTTAAGGATAGAGTTGAAAAGGAATAAATGGGTTTGCAAGTTTAAGACAGACGGATAAAAACAAGTTTGCCCCCAGAATGTTTGGCTAGTTAGGTTCATGTATCAGTTTCTTGTGTCTTTTTGGGACATCACGTTGTTGTTTAGCCACTTAATTAAAAGTGGAAATAAATTACAAGTTGAACTTGAAATTGATAAACATGGAAAATGGTAAGATAGAAGCAATGTATTGGATTTTATTCCATGCATTGAAGGGCACGACACTCATGCAAATTGTATTTAAAGGTTGTTAATGTCATGTTCATCTTTCTCCTATCATAGTATCTTTTTTTATGTTATTGGTAAGAAGTATATGAAAAACTGATTTGATGTAATTCTTCTTTTTTATTCACATTTTTTTATTTAGAAGACTCGACTCCTTAAGGAACATTATTTTATTTTCTTTGGCTGCTTCCCAGCTCATTCAGCCGCTGTGTTTGGTTTTAGCATGGGCTCACTCCTGTGTAGATTAATTTTTTTTGTCATAAAATTGATGTTAAATTACTAAATATAATTAATTTAAGATGTGTGTTAACATTAGTTTTAATAATTATTGTTTTTATTAAAATAGGCACTTTTTTTATTAAAAAATTGAGAATTAATTTTTCAATTGTAAATGGAACGAGCACTGAACAAACAAACAGGAGAAGCATTTAGCGTCAACGTCAACCACCGCAATGATGATGCCATGTAGTGAAAGGTGGGGACTGGGAAGTGAATGTGGCCAGTGATGGATACGTGGCACACGGGTCCCACAATCATTGTTTTTACCTTTTGTTTTGCTAATATTCTATAACTACACTTTGAACCGTGTAACGCACGGGTTTTTTCAAATTATATATACTAAGACAAATACCCGCGTTCTTAGCGAGATTATAAATAATTAAAGAAATATTTAAATAATTTATTTATTTAATAGATTAATTTAAAAATATAATTATTGATGATCTTTTATATTATTTTCTGTTAAAGGAGATAAAAAATTACTTATAAATTAAGATATTTTATTTATTAATATATTTATAAGGAAATATTTCAAAATTAAAGATTAATCATTGAATTAAAGTTAATCAACGTGAAGATATAAATAAGTGTTGTGTATAAATTTCATAAGAACAATACAAGAATAAAGTGAAATTGATATAATAAAACAGTAAAAAAAATATTTAATGAAAGAAAAATAGTTAATCATAATGGTAAATACACATAAAAATGATGCGAATAAATCGAAAATTTTTCATTTAAACAAAATTTTTGTATTTATTTCCTTTTGTTGGTGACCTATTGTTAAATTTTGTTTTGTTTGATGTCAGAACAGTTTATTCATCTTTCTTCTTAATGAACTTTTTGAGATTGAATAAACTTCATTTGATGATGAAAATGTATCTTTTGATTTCTTGGATGTTTGTGTCTTTGGACTTTGACTTGTGACAGTTTGTTCGTTAGCCTTTTTTCTTAATGAACTTTGTGAGATTTGATAAACTTTTTCATGATGAAGATACATCTTTTAACTTATTAGATGTTTGTAGCTTTGGGCTTTGACTTATAATTAGTTCTTCATCTCACTCATTTTATGATATTTGTTGTGGTAAAATTGACTCCTTTTTTATTAAAAATATTAATTAGTGGACAAAACGATTAATAGTTTGTACAAGAAATAAAAATATAAATAAATTATAAATATGGTTACCTGTTTAATTTTTTTTTTGGAGAGAATCATGTTAAATGATATTTTTTGGGATAAAAGTCATTGTGATGGTTTAGGTTTGAAATCCTTCCCTCAATTTGTGAGCTTGATTTCAAAATTAAAAGTGTGTTTGCAAAAGGTATACAATATTGGGGGTATGTCAGCCTTATTTGCATTTTTGGTGTTTAGAGTTCAGATGTTGTTGTGCATCTCGATCGAACGTTGTGAATGTTGCTACACCGGTGTAGAGACTTTCAATGGTATCTTGAACCTAAAAAAGATTTTAAAAATTGTAATATTTATTTAATTATGTTATAAAAAATAATTCATTATATACAAATATTAAACATTGTTGTTGGATACTTAGATGGTTGTTTGCATTCTCTACAAGCGTATTGATTTTCCTCTTTTGTAACTTTCTTTTGTCATCTCTCACCTGCAATATAATTTCAACCAAACGTATCGTTCATCTCATTGATTGTTGCATGAATTGTAAACACATTATCATATTATTTTATATATGTTAAAAGTAAGAAAAAAAAATCAAGTATGATTGAATATTATGAATATGAAGGTCATTGTAGGTTAACATACCTATGATTATGAGTCTAATACCCATTTCATGGACATTATATATTGCAAAGATCTTCTATTTTTTGATATTCTCTTGTCAAGATCAATATTAGCATAAATTGAAGAAGATTGTTATTTTATTTGATGTTGCTCCATTTTTTTTCTGCAAAGTAGTTGTTTAGAATAAAATTTATAATTTTTTAACTACGTCAATCAAAGAATTAGAATAAACTAACAATATTTTTTTATGAATGTTACAAAATTTGTATAATAAATAAAATAAAAGAAAGAAATTCCTTTTACCCTATCTTGAACTTTGTAAAATCAGGATTATTTAGGTTAATACAGATCTTTGTACTTGATGTTGAGTTGATTGAATACTCATCTGAAAAATAATTATTAAAATATAATTGTTAGTAAATTAAAATTATTAAAGTAAATAAAATATAAAAAATTATTGTAAGCAAAAAGTATGATACAAACTTAATTCAATTAAAATTATTTATTTGTTAAATAAGTTGAATTGAAAACAATACTTAAGACAATAAAGAAACATCTCAAATAAATAAATATCAAATTAAATAAACATGCTAATATAAAAATAACGAGATAGAAAATTATTGATCAATTTCTATTTAAATGTTATATATATATATATATATATATATATATATATATATATATATGCATTTAAAAATTAATTATAATTTCCATAGTGAAATGACATATAATAATCATTTAATGTAAACATTAAGTAGAATTTAACCATCTATTTATCTAGTTATTCATATTTTTTTGGCCTAATTATCTATCTATCTATCTATCTATATATATATATATGTATATATATATATATATATATATATATATATATATATATATATATATAAGAAAAGAGTAGTAAGAAAAGAAAGATAGGTTTTTTTAGGCTATGTTTGTCCGTAAAGTAATCTTAATAACTTCATTTCTAAAAATAACCAATTAAAAAGGGATATGTGAAAAAAATAATATTTTATATTATATTTTATTGTGTAAAGAAATATATATTAATGAATTATACAAAATTATTATTTAAACAAAATTTATAATTAATGATAAAGTAAAGATAATATATTTACTCTTTTGATATATGATTTTGTTATGTTGTGAGTAACATTGAAGAATGGGGAAGAAAAATAGAAGTGATAAATACAAAAGATGGACATTTTCTTTCCTTCAAATCATCAATTGTATTGAGGTAAGAGCTCAATTTTTATATATTATAAATATATATATATATATATATATATCATTTTATATTTATTTATTTATATAAATAAAAATAATAATTTTTAAATATTTAGTATTATGTTAAACATAATTATATTATTAATGAGAAATTCAATTAATTATATTTTTAATTGAGTTAATTTTATCCTAAAAATTAAGTATATTAAAATTTATTATAATTTTTTATTTATTTAAGTAATAATGGTGATGTAATATCTTTTGAAAAAAAATATACATAAATAAAATTATTTATTTTAAAGATTTTTAGTAGTGAAAAAAATATATAAATATTAAAATTGAAAAATAATTTTAAATATTATATTTTTAATCTTCTCTTTAAATTTATTAAATCTATTGAATTTTACTATAATTTATTTTTTCTTCAAGTAATAATATATATATATATATATATATATATATATATATATATATATGATGTATAATATTTATCTAAATTTGAGTATATTTATGATAAAAATTTAAATATTTTTAATAGTATGAATTCTATTAAATAAATATAAGTTTTTTCTCTTTTATTCTTTTAGTATTCTATTTCCCGTGTTTAATTACCAAAGGTAGTAGGGCATATGAAATTGAAGGTTGATATAAGAATATTAAAACACACCAGCCATGGAATCTGCTGATCCAACACACACTGAAAGCGTTGCTAATCATCGTTTTATAAATGTTGCAGTCTTCTGCATGTCATATTGCTTATCATCACACAACATTATCTTCAAAGCTTCTGACAACACCTCTCCTTGATCTCTGTATCATAAAAATCAATCATATAAATTAACTGGAATAAGTTTAAAAAAAAAAACTGAAAAATTCACTAACAAGGTGCATCTCCTTGTACAACATTAAAGTTGAAACAAGGAAAAAATTAAAAAAGACAAACAAAATTCAATAGCACTTTATATTTCCATGCTTCCATTGGATATATATATATATCATGCATATATGGAACAAGACCAATTTTCTAACAATCAAAGGAACCAGTTAGCTAGGTGAAGGCCTGATAATCATTTTTATCTCCAAGTCTCTAATGCATTCATTCATGAAAAGGCCACTGGGGCTTTAGGTGTCAATATATAGGAAAATGACTAATGAATTCCTAACTATAGGATAATGAAGAGTTTGATACCTACTTATTCAAAAAGCTTAAGACATTGGGGAGAGATCTGTAGGACGTATTGTAGTTACTAAACTTATGTGCATACTAATTACGTGTGTAAACTAGCATGTAAGACAACACAAAAACAAGTACATTAATATCATCTCCGGTTATCCACAGCAATGACCTATCTTGCATGCGTCTAGTAGATTTTCAGAAATAGAAAATACTGATCATTTGAAAAATAAATTGAAAAAAAAAATGGAAGCGAGACTTCAGAATATCATATTTTAATGCAAACCTTCCTGGCCTGTATTCAAGTACAAGATTGTAAAGATGGAGAAAGAAGTCCTGTAAATCAACATTCAAGGCATCAAGATTGTTCCTTGTTGACTCATTGGCAAGTGGACCAATTTGTCTAGTAAAATAATCAGAAGTTCGAGGGTTAAATTCACATGTATTTTGTTTGCACTTAGATTAATACAAACCAAATTTACACGTAACAGATAAAAAATTTAAAATAAAAGATAAGATAAATATTTAAAGTAGAAGATGATAAAGATAGAAGATAAAGATGATGATAATGTGTTTAAATGCTTAAAGATAAATTCAAAATTTAAAATATGTTGAGACATAACATGCCTAACTACCCTTGATACAATGTTAAGGTATTTCTTTATTTAATGCTATTTCAATTTCCACTCACATCTAAGATACTCAACCTTGATCCTTCATAGTGAAGAGACTAATTTATCTATTCTCTCCCAAATCTCTTTGTAGAGATAAAAAAGTAAATTGGATGAAGTTTAAAGATGTATGCATAGTCAAAACAAGATCACTCTAACTGATCAAATTATGAATTGTGATTATACCATTTGTAATGCTTAATTCTCTGCAAAAAAAAAAATGCAATGTTTGATTTCCATCTCCATCCCTTGGCACTTTAATTGAATTAAAAGGCTATGAAGTTTAAAACAAAATATTTATTTATTTATTTATTTATTTTATTTAACTTTTGTTTTGCATGTTTCATTTTTTCTACACTTAAATTTGGCTCAAAAATTGAGATGGAACACATGGTCATCCAGGTCACCTATTTTAAAATCATTTAACACATCTAAGTGGTTTATTTAAGATACATTATTAAGGTCAATGTTCACACAATCAAATTCATATTTCATATTTAAACAATTTTATATTAGTGTAACAATTAATAATTAGGAATGCCAATAAAAACTAAACATGTGAGTATTTGTCTGACCTCGTCCCAACTTTGACATGAAAAACCCACTTTGACCAAGGTCAGGGTTGACTTTGGGTTTTCCATGCCCCTTCTCATCCTTGTACTTGACCCATTACATAAAAGCCCCACTACATAACTTTTTATAGTTATTAATAATGTAGTTATCTATTTATATATAATTCTATTATTAAATATATGATATGTAACTATTATATAATTATGTAATTATTTTATTTTTATACTTATTAAAAATATAGAATAATTATTCTACTTACATTTGTTGTCAAATGGGAATCATTTGGTAGCTAATAATAATAATAATAATAATAATAAAAGTTATCTTAGCTAATTTTTTTAAAAAAAATATTTGATTTTTAAAATTTTGAAAAGATATTTTTCAGCCATTACAACAAATAACATCGACCCTGGGGTTCAACTTTTAATAACTATGATGTTAACATTATGTAGGCCCACTTTAAGATAGTATCATCTAGTTGTGTCGGTAAATGCTAGACTATAACAACAAATTTTGGGCATTCAACATTAGTTGACTATATTGGGTCTTAAACATAACTTGAATATATTGTGCCTATTCACAAAGCCTATATCTAAGTAAGTTTAAAAAAATCATTCACAATTCGATTGGGTTTACATAATCATACATTTCAAACCCATGACTCACAAACATATTTGGATAGGCCCAAAGACAAATTTCTCACACCTTTAAATATATTACATTATCAACCACAAATTATACTTCGACAAGATGACAACCTTCAATTTTTGCATATTTGAAATTTCAATAACATCAAAGCACAACCAACACACCATAGCCTGCTTAAAACTACACACATACAATGTACTAATGGATTCAGGTTCTTATGATGACCAAATTGTTATTACTCTCAACTCCCCAACAAGAAGGTTTTCAATGTACTCAAAATCTATTAAATAAAATTCAAACCTTATTTTAAAATGGAGCCTACGAAGTGCCCCAGGAATTCACTATGCAACTCAGCCACAATGTCACATGGAGTATCTTAAACTATATGTCACAATCTAGTTTCAAAACATGCATCTCATCATCATGGGAATCATAATTGAAAGAAGATAACAGTGTATCAATCATTAGCAACACACTTGCATTCAACACGAATATGACATTTAAAAACAAACATATAACTATGAATGAATGTTCAAAATTTTAAGAAGCAAATGGCTCAAAACACTTATTAGCAGCGGAACAACACAACATAATTTCCACTAAACATACATTCAAAGCACATAGAAGGTTGGCCTCGCTTGCCACCTATGCCAATGACTCAATATCTCATAGCTTCACATATATGCAGAGGAAATTCAACTGGAACAACTTTATCAACCTTTTCATGGATCTGTGTTATGCCTGACACTTTACTCAATTTCCTTGTTGGTTAAAATTCTCCAAGGTAGTACTTTTCAAGACCTCAATAATTTGTTTTGGTTACTTTTAGGATCAATGATTGTCACATAAAACATCATAAGAATTTTTAGCGTGTTTAGTCCTCATTCACACGCATTTCAAGAAATTTCCTAGAAGGTTGCACATTTCATAATTACTCTAAGTCAAATACGTTTAAGTGTGGAGTTCTTAAGTGATATAGGCTACCCGAAAGTAGATGCATCTTGTTGGTATAAGTAGCACTAATTAATTCCTTTAAGTCATCCTCATTCATATAGTCTCATACCTACATAACCTTTAGATCTCTCTCGTTCCGATGTGATTCGTCTGGGCTATTACAATCTGCACCAAAAATAGGAAAACCAAAATTGTCTTCAAATGAAGGTAAACAAATTTTAATAAACTGTAAAACAAACAAGAACAAGAACTAAATTTAAATCATTGAATTGGAGGCTTTAACTTTGTTGCCTTTGGGAAGCAACACTTGTGACAAGAAGGCAATGTTGCAAAACAAATCAATGTTATGCATAGTAACCTTAATAAGAATACAGAATAACACATATCCAATATATCAACCAATTGGTGGACATCAAACTTTTATTAAAATCAAACATTGTTTCATTGTTAATTCAAACACAAATGACATACTCAAATATTGAACCACACCAATTAATACACCAAAAAGTCAGAATCTAGTGTGCAAATCAACTCTAGTTCAAACAATAAACAGTTGGCATCAAAATCTATTCTAGCATATGGACCACACCTTAAACAACAAAGTCTTGTCCTTTGTTCCACCCTTCCACCATGAGAATTTACGAGATGATCATAAGTTAAAATAGTTTCTTTCATATCTTGAAATCAATTTCTCCCATAATAAATTCAAATTAAATTCTCCAACATTTTCTTCTCCTATAAATCAATTACTTGCTAAAAATTTATCCAAACAGAACGTATATTCTAAACAAATTTCGAACAAAAAACAAAACATTATCATAGAAACATGTACCATCTTCAACCAACCTTAAAATGCCTTATCTTCAAACAACCCTAAAAGCAATAGCCACTACAATACAACAACCACATCGATTGAAATTCGGGGAAAACGAAAACCCTTTATTCAACACTCACCCAATACTACCAACAAAATTGAAAACTAAACGTGACAATGGAAAGAGACCATAAAAACTAACCAACAAAAAAAAACCACGTATGGACAAAGAAAGCCTTTGATTATGTGCATTCAAGGGTGGCACATGTTGCCAATTGAACTTTCATAGGACCCTCGCCGACAATCGACTGAAATCATTAGTCACTGCATAGAACCGAGGGGGGGTGGTTAAGCTTCAGTCTTCTTCAACACAGATTAGGGATGACAATGGGTAAGGTCTAGGTAGGGTCCTATAGTATTTGTCCTTATACCTGCTTTAAAAAAAACATATCTTGTCCTAAACCTACACGAGTAGCAACTTTAATCCCCATCATTGTACCCTCTGGGTACCTATATACCCATACCTACACCTGCGACCCATATTTTACTTATGTATAAAATTAATAAATCAAAAAATATATATTAGGATAAATAACTATTTTCGTCCCTAAAAGTGAGTGGTGCTGGCAAATCCGTCCGTAAAAGATGAAAAAGGAAAATTTAGTCATCGAAAATGTAAAAAGTGAGACAAATTCATCCTCTATTGTTAACTTTTGTCGGTTAAGGTTAAGGAACTTGCCTACGTGGCATGCATGGATGAAAATGTTATGAAATTGATGCTCATGTGGACATAGGGATTAAAGTTATTGATAAATATGTCCCTAAATTTAATAACTTATTGATATTTTCGTCCTTCAAAAATACAACTTACTCACAAATATATCCATGAAATATATAAACTTAATTAGTTGACATTACTAACAAGATACATGCACCAACAACATATTAGACTTAGAAGTTTTTGATTTTGTCTCACTTTTTGTTATTGCAAATACATTATAATTATATAGGTGGTCATTAGTGAGCTTGGGAAAGCTATAAAAGTATTGTAGTCCTGCTTATTAGACCTCTCATGTTTGTTTTCTTCTTCTTGTGGATGATCATCCATTTAAGATTTGACAAATTGATTTATTTATTTGAGAACCTACTCTTGCATTGCCTCTTCTTGAGTCTTGATTCTTCCGTGATAAGTTTACATTATAATTATAGTTATATTACATTATAATAAATATTTGCAATAATAAAATCAAAAACTTCTAAGTTTAATGTGTTGTTACTGCGTGTATTATTACTAATGTTAACTAATTAGGTTTATATATTTCGTTGATATATTTGTCAATAAGTTATATTTTTGAAGGACGAAAATGTCAATAAGTTGTTAAATTTAGGAACGTATTTGTTAGTAACTTTAGTCCCTATGTCCACATGAGCATCAATTTCATGAAATTTTTGTCCATGCGTGCCACATAGGTGAATGCCCTAATGTTAACTAACATAAGTTAATGGTGGGATAAACTTTGTCTAATTTTCTATACTTTTAGGGACTAGATTTATCTTTTTCATTTTGCAGGGATGGAGTTATTAGCGCTACACACTTTCAGGAATGAAAATAGATATTTATCATATATATTAATTAAAAATTACTACTAGTAAATTATAAATTTGCTCTTAAATAATTCAAACATAACATTAAAAACATCCACACATGATATAAAAAATATTACATGAATTTGTTGAAACTTAAGTCATAAATAAATAATATTATAATGATAATAATCCAACATAGTGATTCTTAAAGTTAATATTTTAATCACTTAATAAAAACTCTAATTAAACATAGCCATCTTGTGATGATGATATTCTCTAAAACTTGTCAACAAAGTCCTAAATTTATATATAAAAGTAAATATTTGTTCAATATTTTTAAATAAAGTTAAACAAATATAATATAATGGATGTTCAATTTAATATTATCCTTCTACCCAAAACATTATTTGGAATTTATAAGTCAATCTAAAACCAAAATGTTAGTTGAAAGCATATGAATAATATTGACCTCAATATAAAAGTGGTAACATAAAATTCACAAACCAATATCATAATTATATTTTATGGTCCCAACATAAAAGAATTAATATGAAATAAAAGTAATATTACACATCCTTAGTTCAAAAACCTCAATTACGATATAATTGAAAAGCATGCAAAGTGACTTTAAAATAACAATTAAATTAGAAAAGTATAATTATTATTTTTACATAAAATATAAATTATTTGCTTAAGTAACATCTTATAATTACATTAATTATTTTTTATTACCGGTACTCGCAACCATTTTGGCAAAACTTTGCGGGTAAATACTCACTCTCATCTTGGTTCTTCTTGTGTTAACCCTAAAAGATAGTGTCACTTGTCAGGCGCGGCAGCCTTGCTCTCCACCACGATTCCACGACCTCCACGCCACCACGGTCCCAGTCGGCGCCGGTGCAGTGCGGAGTCGCGACCTCGCTCCCGTCGTCACTCACAGTCGCTGGCGATTTGGGTTGGGTTGGGTTGTGAGAACGGTAAATTGGGTTTTAAAATAACCGGCAAGAGATTCCATTCTTCTGGTGACATTTATCCTGAGTTTCAATTTATGTTGATATTTTAGGATCTGTTGTTAGTGTGTATCTAATTATATTATTCATTTCTAAATTTATGTCCTATTTACTGTTCATGTTATATAAATTCTTGCAATTGCTTGGTTAGGGACGCTTTTGAGTGGGGACAAGCTTGAGAGGGTTTGGCTTTGTAACTCTATGTTTGTATTCTTAGTTGGGTCAATCTGTGATTGCAGTGGTTTGTGGTGCACGTTCATGAATCTCACTATTTAAAATAAGAAATAAAGTTGATCGAAAAAAAGAAAATGAAATAGAGGGTATTTAAAAACTAGTTAAATAATTGTTTAACCAGTTATTTATCCGTAACCGGTTATATAACTGGTTTTTAAAAACAATAACCAGTTATAACTAGTTATACAAAACTAGTTATGGTTATAGTTATAATAACCCCTTATAATCTAGTAATTTATTAGTTATAGTTATGATTATTTAAATAACCAAACCATAAGCACCCCTAGTCACGGTTGCACACTAATATTTTTAATATAACTTGGTTGCTGTGTTGCATTAATTTACAATCCAATAATTTAGTAGTGAATCACTGTATAAGAATGTACTCCGGTAGAACAGTGTGTTATTTCCTTTGTTTTCATTCTGAATTGCATTATATTTATAATTTATTAGAGATAAGGCTCAGAAAACCCTTTGCACATGAATGACTAGTAATCTTGGTGCTAGTTTTGAACCTGTTTTCACTTGAAAAAACAGTTTTTTCAGTTTATAAACTGGTTTTGAACAGGTCTTAAACCAGTTGAAAACTAGTTTTGGATTTGTTTCGAACCTAAACCCGAACTGAACTGATTCACCAAGACATAAACCATTTTGGCTGAACTAAATGGTTTGGTTGAAAAACCAAACCACTTTACCAGTTTATTTTGGTTTGGTACTTTGGTTTTCTATGCCAGTCCAAACCTGCCCTGGAAGGGTTGTTAACAGCTATTAGGAAAGTTTGTTGATGGCATTTTGCTTTTAGCGCCTTATGATTTTATGTTGGTTTAATTACTCATTTGGCCCCTTGCTCATACACTTTTAAGCCGTTTTAGTCCCTGCTGTCCAAAATTGTAGGGACTAAAATGGATTAAAAGATGTATATGTAGAGACTCAAACGAGTTAAAAAGTGCATATGTACGGACCAAAAGAAGTAGTTTTTAGGTTTAGGGACTAAACTAGAAAGACTGTGCAGGTATAAAGATCAAATGAGTGATTAAACCTTTTATGTTTTTTTTATGCTGTTATTTTCTATTATATGTTTTGAACAGAAACTAGTTACTCAAAAGTTTTTGTTTGCCATGTTAATGAAGGGTAAAATGGAGGCAGAGGTGGTGGAGGCAGAGCTTGTGTTGCCAAGCTACCTCAGTTTCAAGAGAGTTCAAATGTATGAGAAATACCCAAAAGGCCAAGCCAGAGGCAGGCATTGGAAACATCTTAAGCAGATTATCCAAGCTGAGAATTACCAGAATTACCCTCCTGATGAACCAAATTGTAAGCTATTGCACACCCTTTGTCTGTACTTTCTTATGAATTAATAAAGTCACTTTTTTGAAAAGGAAAAAAAAATGAAATGAACACCTGTATAGCTACTTCCTGCATATACTGTGCATCTTCTCATATAAATATATCAAGAGATAGAGAGATAATAAATTTGTGATTTGTGTTTCTTGAAATTTTAACCATGCTGAAGTTGGTGAATTGTTTGGAAATAATTGTGATCTTGGTTGTTGGAATTTTTCTTATCAATGCACGGTAATTGTCTGTTATTTTACTTATAGGGTTTGCTTTTTGTTTTGGCCATACATTTGAAAGAGATATAATGTTAGAGATCATTTTTATGGTTAAGGATAAGGACCCAAGGTTGGAGTAGAATGTCTGGATTTTCAAGGGAAGATCTTTGCCCCTACATCTGTTGTGTTGTAAAATAGACTTTTATGGTTTCGGTTTGGTTGCACATGAATGTTTTAGGGAAGCTTATCTTCAAATTGAGCAGCCTTACTGCACTATTGAACTTCTTTACTTTCTCAGTCCTCCCTCCTTTTTTGGAGGACGTGTTCACCTCCTGTCCTTCTAAATTCTAATTGTACTTCTTGTTTCTCTTCAATAATATATCTTTTTATAAAAGAAACAATGAATGAGTGTTAATTGTTTAACCTTGGTGCCAGAGGCTACTTCCTGTATTCCAATTTTGATTATTTGTTTGTTTGGTTGTTATATGCGCCATCCTTGTCAAAGAATTTTAATTATTTTTTTATTTGGATTATCTTACAGATGCTAATATTGAGTCACCCCCATCTATGCACCCCTGCAAGAGAATTTGTGATATTACAGGCTTTGAGGTATATAGCGATCTTTATTGTTCTTGTTGAATCACATTTCTCCTATCTTCTCTAAATCTGAATAATTTATTAGCCCATTGAGTTGGAAATAAAAAAAATTAACCTTAGTTTTGGTTTTAAATGACAGTATATGCAGGAGTTTCAAGTTTGCATAATTTCTACTTGTAAAAGACATTTTTCACCTGTTCTCACAGAATTTGTGTAAATAATCATGCTTTATCTATATCTTGTCACTTGTAAATTGTTGTCAAAATCATGATCATACTCATAGGAATGCACAATTCTAGGAGTTAGTCATCCTCTCTATGCTAGATCCCTCCTAGGATTGCAACCTTGTGGGATAGGAGTGAATTCACCGATCATACTCACAAGATTGTAGCTGCTGGGCTCGTGGGTTGGGTTTTGTGACCAATGTTATTTGAGTAATTGAGTCTGAGTTAATATGTTATGTGCATTTTCCCATGATCTGCGTTTTATGTTTCTTGCATTAGTACCTACGTGATTAGGGCATTTTTAATTTGGAAAGGGAAGCTAAGACATGCTTGTTGTTGGAAGTTGGAAATAGGTGGATAGTGTGAAATATTTGTACACTACATTGTTTATCTCCTGTGTATAATCCCCTTTTTGGTCCTCATATTGTGGAGACAGAACACTTCAAAATAATCGAACAACGAATGCTAGACTGAGATTGTGGGACAAACTGTATATAATCTGTTATGTCTCTAATCCTATTGAATCACGATGCTTAATTTGATTCTATTCAAAAAGTTTGGCCTTGGTTTATTTACATGGCATTCCCATGCTGTCAAATTTAGCAGCTTGTTAATTGAGCGTGCTACATTCTAAAACAAGAATTTATGCATATATATTGGTGTAAAATGTGCTCTTCCCCCGGATTAATTAATTGTAAATGTTGATGATAATGATGATGATTATGCCATGCGATTAGCACTTGTACTGGGGAATTAATTAATTAGTTTATGCTGCAGGCACCTTACCATGATCCTAGGACTAATCTTAGGTATGCAAATGCTGAAGTTTTCAAAATCATCAGATCGCTTCCTAATGAGTATGTTCAAAGATACCTATCTCTAAGGAATGCAGCAATCGTTCTGAAGTAGTCGTGTCACTTTCCTCACCTCTGAACTCAATTCCTATTCCTTCGAGTTTCTTTTATCAATTTGTGAATAAAATCTTTTAGAATGTGAATTAGATGTACTCTTTAAGACATTCTTAACTCATCTAGTGTCGGTCTGTCACCAACTGTCTTGTATGATAATTAGTTGATTGCAAGATTTGTATTGATAAATAACGATAACGGTTGCCAATCAATAATGTTGCATGTACACAAACTAGTATTTATATCCGTGCACGATAAACATTTATTTATAAAAATAATTATATTAAATATATAAATTAGGCAAAATTGTACTTTTGGTCCTCCAATTTATTTTTAATTTCGGATTTGGTCCCCCTCTAATTTAATTTACTAATTTGGTCCCCTAATTTTATAAATCTCTGCAAAATTGGTTCTGGAAGTCTGATTTAGACGTTGATCGTTAACCTCAGATGTTGATTGTCACGTGTAAATGTCACGTGTGGCTGTTACATGTCAATATCATGTGTCAATGTCACGTATCAACGTCTGAGTGGTTCCCTATAAAGATTTCATTTTTTTAAGTAAAATTGTATTTTTAGTCCCACAATTTTACTCCAATTTTGATTTTGGTTCCCTTATAATTTAATTTGCACATTTGGTCTCCCAGTTTTATAAATTCCTTTATAAATTTAGTCAAATTTCATTACTGGAGAAGTTGTATTTCAAATTTCAAACAAAAATATTATTGTTATACATAGGTCACTTAAGTAGTCGTATACACATAATACCGCATGGGGAGCAAAAAAAGAAAAAAAAATAGGGGGTTATTACAGAACTTGTTAAAGTAAGAGATTTAAAAATTTCAGACCCAAGTTGGAATTCATGCGCCACTTTCCCAAGTTGAACAACCTTGGAAGTGGGATAGAGACAAAAAGTGATTTTTCTCTGGGTTCCAAGTGAGTGAAAAATTTGCGATGAAAAAGAAGTGCGAGATTTATCAAGACTTATCATGTCTCTAGCACCAGTGGCTAAATCATTCAAAAGACCAACTTTGTAGGAACAATTTATAAAGAGTATTATAAAACTGGGGGACTAAATGTGTGGATTAAACAATAGGGTGACCAAAATCAAAATTGGAGGATCAAAAGTGCAATTTTACCTACAAAAAAATGAAGTCTTTATAGGGAACCATTCAGACGTTGACACGTGTCATTGACACGTGGCATTGACACATGACAGTCAACGTCTGAGGTTAACGGTCAACGTCCAAATCGGGCTTCCGGAACCAATTTTATAGGGATTTATAAAACTGGGGGACCAAATTTGTGAATTAAATTATAGGGGGACCAAATTCGAAATTGGAGATAAACTGGGGAACCAAAAGTGCAATTTTGCCTATAAATTATAATTTAGATTTATGATAAATAACTTAAATTGTTATATAAGATTATTTTTAAATTAAAATGGATGGTTAATTAATAAAATTAAGTAAGTATACATATAAAAGGGCATACAATTATCAAGTGTGCATACAATTGTAAATGAGTAACAAAAGTTTTAATTTCGAAATTCCATGAGATATAATCGAAAGAACATTCAGCCAGGAGTTTCTGAAATCCCAAGGGACCAAGCTAATATCTTGGGAATCTTTAATGATTAGGACAGAATCCACTCCAAGCCAAAGATTCCTCCACCCTTTGGATTTAGCAATGGTGAATAGCCAAAGCTGCACCTTTCAACTCAACATGGAAAGCATTACAAATGCCAATGAAAAGAGCAAAGCCTCCCAAAATCCCAACAATATGGTAACAAAATAGACCTCAACAAGTAGCATGCCTAGGGGTACCCCCAATAGCCCTGTCAAAGTTACACTTAAATCCTCAATCGAGTATACCAAAAATCTTGAGTGATCCCCTCTACCCTTAGAGCATGAATGATGACATGAAAAGCTTTAACCAACTGAAAAACTCTCAAATTTGATCTCATGCAAGTGATGCAACTCGGGGTAAGGTTACCTGACAGAAATATTAGCAAAAAGAGAATTGGAAGCTTTTTGCCAAGGAACAAAAATGTTGTTGAAGCGAGCCTGGTTGTGATAGTGCCAAAGAATCCAAACCGCATGAATGGCTCCAGCAATCAACATGTCCTTAGCTTAAGGGCTAACAAACAATCTACTAACTTCTAGAAGATCAACATGAGAGGAGAGGTTAAAAGAGTGACCTGCAAAAGAAAGCCAAGACCATATATGCTTGACAAAATCATAGTGGAAGAAAATATGGTCAGAAGTCTCTGCAGTCTTGTAGCAAAGGCTACAAATAGACACCATCACATAACCTTTTGAACGAAGGATCTCATATGTGGGGAGCTTACCATGAATCCATCACCAAAACACAGACGATTTAGAGGGAGGCACAAATGATTGTCAAACAAAATTTATCCCGGGCACAAACTTGTTGAGAAGGGTGTAGGAACTTAAAGGCCTCTTTGAAAGTTAACAAACCATTCGAAGATTGTTTCCACATAAGACTGTCAGGGATAAGTTCTGAAGGAATCTCAATTTGCAGAATTTGAGAAGTTAAAACGGGATGTGCATTGCAAAGATCTGAAGGAAGATTCCACTCAAAATTATGAATGAAATCACATACCGAGACGGTCAACTCATGATGAATAAAAATATGTTTGTTAAGGACAAATATATCCTACATAATAGAATTGTATGTAACACTTCGACAAATTATACCAGAAAGAGAAAGATCCAAAGACTATGTATGTATGAGGCCTACCTATATCAACAAGGTGCATCTACTTTTCGATAACCCATCACATAAGAATTTCATAGTTAAACGTGCTTGACTTGGAGTAATTATGAGATGGGTGTGAAGTGCCATAGTGTGAAGTAAAAAATAAGTGATGTTACATCGTGGACTCTAAGTCTGGATTCTGTATCCTTGAAACTAGTTGTGTTCCCAAATAATTTAATTTGCATAAAATTAAATAATTTGGATTTTATCAGAAGTTGAAGGATTTGTGTTTAATTACCCGTTAGAAAATAAAACTCAAGCAATTAGTAAATAGTGAGATGAATTCAATAGATAAGTAAGCCTAGGGTTATGATTAAAATCATGCAATATAAATTATTCTTCAATCAGTGACTTCTCTTAAATTAGCTAATAGGTTTTGGTCAAACTCTATTAACCATCATTCTCTTAATTCAAATCATATTTGGTCAATTACAAATTAAATTAAGAGAGAGGTATAAGTCTAGAAAGTGAAGTTGAAATTACCAATTGCATTAGAAATTCCTAAAATATATTTGTTCATTCGTTATTTTAGAGAACTCAATTATTCTAAAATTTTATGGTTCGCACAAAAGTTGGTCACAAACGACTAAAAGACAGAGTTATCAATTCTAAAGGAAATCAAACATAATAGAATAAAACAATTAGTTGAATACAGACAAATTTCAATAGATAAAATTGAGGTTCATCTGCATATTACATCATAACCTTATAAAAAGAGGGGTTTAGTCAGCCATGGGCACAAACAACAACTTTAGATAAATGAGAAAGATAAGGAAAAAAAATAGAAATTACAATGTGAAACCCCCACAATCTTACTCACGTTCTTCTTAATCCAAAAGAACTTTTACACTATGCCTAGGTGGTCACTATTACCTATAATTTATGTGAATAGGAGAAAAGATACCGAGATAAACCTAATTTCTCTATTTAAGCGTGCTATAGATGTACAAACTTGTAAAAAAATACCGCGCGCGTACAAAGTTAGAACTCGTACAAGATTACTATGCTCTTACAATTTTCGTGACTAACTGGCCTAAGCCGTAACAACAAAAGTTTTTGTTCCTCCAAAAATTGCCAGGCTTATCTCATCTGTGTTAATCCATGTTAGCATCTTCACAAGTTCATCTTTCGAGCTTTGGACGACAACATTAATGCTTCTAAATTATTTTTCCAAATTGTCTTCGAAAGTGTGTTACAATGAATCAAATTGGCATGAAAAATCACTAAAAAAATAACATCAAATATCGGTTTATCAACTTTTCCACACTTAAGAATTCTAAGTTCAAAAATAATTTTTATTTTTATTTTATATTTTTAAAGGGTTCTATTAAAACAAATTCCTATAAAGTAATAGGAAACTAAAACAATGTTAAGAACAAAAGATCACACCGAAGACATAAGTATAAATGCTACAATATCACCATCAAATTGTGGGTGAAATGACCTAACATGAATCCCTTCCCCCTCATTCGTAAAATAAAATGTTAGAATGTTTAACATTGGTGAATAGGAACAACTTGAGATTCTATATCGGTAAAAATTTTCAATGTTAAAAGAATCTTTGACATTGGTTCTACAATAGATGTAGAGACCCCATAATAATCAATATAAAAAAAGGCTTCATATAATAATATAATAATAGTAAATGGTAGATTAATATTTATTTTCAAGTTTTAATTTATATGTATATATATTATCAATTTTGTATATTATATTAATATACACTAGGATTTTTATTTTTAAAATATGCTGCATAAAGATTTTTTTTAAAATGTAAATTAAATAAAAAAAATTATGCGATACTATATATGAACTATTTATTTACATGTTTCTTATAAAATTATATAATATTAATGGCATTAAAAATTATATTAATATTTCTTTTCAAGTTTAATTTACTTACATGCATTTATTAATTTTTGTATATTATATCAATGTATGTTTGATTTTTTTTAAAAATGTTTTTAAAGTATTTTTTAAGAGTTTAATTAAATAATAAAATTGTCATATAAAATACTTTTTCATATTTGAATAAATATTATCACTCAGAGTTAAGGCCAAAGAGTTATTATTTTTTTTTATTAAAAATATTACTCGTTAGAAATCCAAAAAAAAAAAATACTTGCTAATAAAATTAAAAAATATTTATCTTTTTTAATAATTTTTTTTCACTTCTGACATCAATTCTTACAATATTTCATAAGGTCGATGTTAAGAAAGAGCAAAATATATCATTTTGTGTGGTAGTGTGCAATCTACAAGGCTCTCACTCGTTACACCCACTGTGTGTCACACCGCAGAAGAAACCCAGAATCGCCGTCAACGGCCGAAAACCACCGCAACTTGTGACGCCAGATGACCGAGAGAGACAAATTTAAAATGTCGCTTGTCGATTACGCTTCCTCTTCAGACGACGACGTTCCGGAACCCACTGAAGAAGAACACCGTAAAAAGGAGGAGCCCCAATCACCTCCTCTTCGTTCCAAGTAATTCCATTTCCCTTTGCTTTTTCACAAAGTTGTTCTAATTGCTTTGTGCTTTCAGTGTTTAATTTCTTGGGTTATTATTTTTTTAGTGATTTTGGTTTCTTGCTGTGAGATATAGCGATAATTTTTCTGTATTCTTTCGCAATTTTAATTTTGAGATACACTGGCTTGTGTTGTAGTTGGCATTTTTAGCTTTATAGATTCTTGTCTTTTGTTTGCACTTTATGCATTGGGAACTGACACAAAGAATGATGTGTATTCTTAGAATGTGAGTTTTATCTAACTCAACCCCAAAAGTTAGCTCATACGCAACCTAGGAGAAGAAATTGTTTGGTTTCTTAGACCTGCTAACTTATCTGAAATAAAAGTTCAATGTTGGAGCTTTGCATATATAGCCGATTGCATATGGTTAGCTTTTTGGTTTAATGCAATTTTTAGCTGAAGAGACAGGTGGGGTTGGGAGTGGGGGATGATCCCTGCTGAAAATTCCCCATTAGAAACACAATTAGGAAGTAGGTGGGGTTGAAAACACATGACATGTCATTTCTATTAAAACTTTTAAATGGCATATTCATAGCTTGCAGTTTGGTAGTATACACAAACTCATTGTTCTGGCATTAGAATTCTGCATGCGTTTGCCTATAATTTCTTCAAGGCTCTGTCTTTGATGGATATTTAAAGAGATTTGTTTTATTTTGTGTTGTTTGCATTTTTTGCAATTCTTTCTTGGGGAGAAAGTATATAACCATCACAATGTAGCAACAGTTTGTTACAGAATATTTAGGATATCTTTCTTGATTTGTTTCATTACCTAATTAACTGGTTAGGCTTGTACTAGTTCTACTAGTACTTTTACCTAATTAATTAATAGTATAAATAGGAGTATTAGGTTAAGGTATTGTAATATATTATATCCATCAATTATATTTTCAGTATTTTTGTGCCATTTTTCTCTCTTTCCCTTTTTTCCCAATCCTAAACCTAAATATTCAACACCATTGAAACTGTTTACTGGTAAGAACAGTATTGCGGCATAGCCTGATGTGAACCTGAGTAGGAGCGGATCGCTTGATACTGGCTATGGAGGTTTGGATGACGCTACTTCTGGTGAAGGAAGATAAGTCAGGGTAGACGCCACTTCCGGTGAAGGAAGATAAGTCAGGGTAGACGCCACTTCCAGTGAAGGAAGATAAGTCAGGGTAGACGCTACAATGATTACCTTGATAAGTCTGATAATTGGTTCAACAAGGAACCCAGAGAGAAACTCTCACCCAATTTTATCAAATGCCAAAAGTTTTTTTCATTCAAAACAAAAATCAATATTTATAGTGTGTCTGAACAAAAAGATAAAAATAGGCATGGACCTTCTAAACAGTTTGGGCTAAAATTACAACAACAACAACAACAACGCCTTATCCCACTAGGTGGGGTCGGCTACATGGATCAACTTCCGCCATAATGTTCTATCAAGTACCATACTTCTATCCAAATCATTAAGTTCGAGATCCTTCTTGATAACCTCTCTTATAGTCTTTTTGGGTCTTCCTCTGCCTCGAATTGTTTGCCTTCTCTCCATCTGGTCTATTCTCCTCACTACAGAGTCTACCGGTCTTCTCTCTACATGCCCAAACCACCTAAGTCTATTTTCCACCATCTTCTCTACAATAGGCGTTACTCCAACCCTCTCTCTAATAGCTCCGTTTCTAATTTTATCCTGTCGAGTCTTACCACACATCCACCGCAACATCCTCATCTCCGCTACACCTACTTTAGTCTCATGTTGGCTCTTGACCGCCCAACATTCTGTTCCGTACAAAATCGCCGGTCTTACCGCAGTCCAATTGGGCCAAAATTACAATAAAAATAAATTATAACTAAAAACATATTTAACTTGGGCCTTCAAATTAGTTTGGGCCTTCAGCAACAATTAATTGTCTTGATAGTGTCTCTGCCTCTGGGCCTTCATCCTTCTCCACTTGGGCCTTCATCCTTCTCCACTCGGGGGCTTTGTCCTTCTCCACTTGGGCTTCGTCCTTCTCCACTTGGACCTTTAGCCTGTATTTGGCCAGTTTCATGATTCTCATCATTAGCCTAAAAGATAATGTTTTGTTTCTAAGAACTGCAACAAAGACTGAAAGTAAATGCAGGAAATATAAAGATTATTGGTCATGCTAACTTATTCAACTACAATCCAAATTTTAGCCAAGTTAGGGTGGGGGTGCCGATCCTTGTTAAGGTTTCCTATTACAAAGGCAATGTGTAGATTTTGCTTTTGAATTGTACTGTAGCTCATATTCATGACAGATTCTATGGCAGACCAGCATCATAGGTTGTGCACCATGCACCACAATTCACAACTTTTAGATTCATCTACGGTGCAAAGTCGTATCATAGACCCTTCCTACCAAATCATCTCCTACTTCCCTTCCTTCCTTCATGGCTGCTGCTGCTGCCACCCTCCTTCTATGCTCCTGCTGCTGCCAAACGCCTTACATCGTTGGTCAACTGCTTCCTTCGGAGATCTTGTATGACCTATGCCTTCTTGTCTTAATTTCCTCTGCATGTGAGTTTTGCGGTCCTAAGGCAAAGACTAATTTCGCTCTCCCTTCCAACCATCGAGTCCTCCAGCTGCAACCATGATGTCGCCGCTCAACCTGAATCTCACCCCCTCTGCCCAACCTGAACCACACCCCCACTGCCGTCCCCTTCCGGAACCAGTTACCATTTTTTTTTCGGTGCAGCGCTAGTGGCCTACCAGGTTTTATATTTCGACATTGTCCTACACGCCAGCATGGCCGATCCATGTGGCTTTGGGTTTGGTTACAATCATCACCCCATTGCCGCAATTGAGTTCCACCACGTGATGACAAGTGATTCGGACTTGTCCTCCATGATCGATTTGAACCATAATAAAGGTGATGTTAACGGGACCAGTTCTAGAATCTTCTATCTCGACCTTAACCATCCTCCTTCACAAGAGATCACTTGATCTGAAATGGATTATGAAATTTCTCTTAAGTTTTTTTTAGAAGTAGATAAATCTCTATTTTTTAGCGAGAGAGGAACCACTGTTTTATGCTAATGTTTCTTAAATCAGGAAACGATTCTTCGGTTTTTATTTTGTTTTGATTGTGTAAGTGTGTAATGTTTATGGTTTGCAGCCATAATTTGGTTTAATGAAATTAACACGAAATGTTTGCATTATTATGATTGTGATCTCTGATTGGTTTGGTGGCAACTGGAGTGCAGCAGTGGTGGACGTGTTGGAAGGGAGGAAAGTTGGAAGGGAAGGATATAATTTGGTAGGGAGAGTCTATGATAAGTGTTGGGAATAAGGAATTTAATGTATAATGATGTGATAGGATACAATATCTGATTTAAAGGAAACTGAATATCCTCTAATTATGTGTAATCAATACTAACTATCTGTATAAACAAGCATCCGCTGTGTACTTTGACACACGGTTTCAGTCTATTATCCCTCTATATTTTATCTAATTTTACAATAAGACTTTGCACCAGATGAATCTAACGGGCGTGAATTGTGGTGCATGGTGGCACCTATGATGGTGGTCCACCCTAGACACTGTCCATATTCATCATAGAACTTTATGGTGTTGTTTGATCCGTGAAGCCAACCCACCTCGTGGGAAAAGACTTGGTTGTTGCATTTGCTGCTTATAATGCTTTGGACATCTTTTGAGAGTCATAATTTATCCCTGAATATTTTTGGAGTGTTTCTTGCTGAATCATTGTGCAACTTTAATGCCCTTGAAAAGATTGTGCAATTTTCATAGAAGGAAGAGGGAGAAGATTGCATTGTCTCAGTGTGATTTATAAAGAAGCCTTTGGTGTTTACCTGATTTGAGTTTAGTGTTAAAATTCACTGGTTCACTGTGGTTTATATATTTTTAGCTTATCTGTGAAAGAATTTTCATGCAAGCTCTCTTATGTTGTACTTCTATGGTTTCTTCAGGGGTCTGTCTTTGATGGAAATTCAGAGAGAGCAGAGAGCCCTTTTCTGCTCATATAATTTAATTTTTACATTCCTTTTTCTCCCCATGCTTTTGTGCTGATGTTGCACAATGATTTCTTTTGGGAAATTACAAAATAGGAAATTTCGGTAAACGGAATTTCTAATCTAGGAACATATAACCATTCAAGCACTCAAGCAGTAATGAAGTAAATAAGTAATTGCTCATTAACCTCTTCTAAAAATCTTTGACCAATGGAGTGGTTACTTGATCCTGAGTCACATCGTAACTGCATCAGTGACCCATGTATCTCTTCTAATTAAAATTTCATTGTCATGTAAAGAAAATGGAACGTAACTCTTTTCATGATTTTTGTGTAAGATACATCATACATGTTAACCTTAAAGAGTCTCATCATAACTACATCAGTGAGCTAGATCCCATAAAAATTCTGCTTTCCTGAAAAGTACAAAAGAAAGGACCTGGAGATAAAGGCATGTTTTATACATGTGTGCATCAGTGTGTGACACGTCTGTTTTTGTCGTCTTATGCAAAGTGTTAACAAACATAAACTATAGTAACAATGTATCGTTTCACCTTTCTTGACCAACATTGTTCTCTATTCTCAATATTAATGCATTTTCAATGTGTAGGACTAAATCTGGATCTTCATCTAACCAGCAGCTAGAAAATAAACCACATTCATCTCCGCCTTCAGTGGAGAAACTTCCTGATGCTTCTCTTCTTTTGGATGCACCCACTGTCTCATCTAATCTAATGAGTGCTAGTGACCACTTCTCTCGAGTTGCCGCTGCTCAAGCTGAAAATGCTTCACGGAAGCGAGACTCAAATGGAATGGCATCCTCTACTGTTCGTAGTAAAGTTCCCAGAGCAAACTTGCCCCATTCAAGGAATGTTCCAGAAACTTCTGGTAGTATGCTAGTTCCACCTCAGATCAGTGGAAGGTATGTAGTGATGTGTAAACAGATAGCTGTCTGCTTTTTGACTTATTTGTGCATTTGCTGCTAGTTATTTTTAGAAGTTAGAGTTTGTTTGTTTTTTAAAATTTTATCTTGAATTGATGCATCGGGTGACATGGGGTGAATTTACACAAGTTATGCACTTAGATTGAATTTGAAATGAGCTCTGCCCTGCTGTCTGTTTATAATTTAGATATTGATTTCATCAATTTAGTACTGTTTTTTGCAATTTTGTATTGTTTTCTATACTTTGTTATTTTAGTTTTGTTGAGACAATGTGTAGATATTATACAGGTCATTACTTATTAGTATTATTATTTTGATTAAAAAAGAGACTTCCACCTTAAGTGAAGAAAAAGGGAAAGAAAAGAAAATAATATAGCTCTCCATTCCCCTTGCACATCCGAGACAGCAACCCCTTTGAAAATTAATGACCAAAAACCGACAATGAATGGGTAAAAGCTAGCTTATACTATATATGTTAGATTTATATATGTATAGCTTTTATGTTATTTTATATTTTAGTGTCTTGTCTCTGCCGTAGTCATTTGTCATAGAGAGACAGCTTGTATTTGAACTCTTAATGTATAAATACATTTCAGCTGTGTGTGAGACACTCAAGTATTATTATTCAAGTATTATTATTCAAGTATCTGAGTCTCAATTTGGTATCATAGCGGGTCAATCCCGCTCTGCCTGGTTTCCGCTGCCAGCCATTGTCTCCAGCCACCGTCCACCGCCGATGTTTATCTGGCAAACACCAGATCTAGAGTGCCTTTCTGAGCGAGGCAGAACCCAAGTGGTCACAGGTCCTATTTCATTCCCACGTGCAGCTTTTGTACACCACCTTGTAAGGCGTGTGCAGTTCACGCGCTGTGTGTCCATTGTCGGAATGTCACCTGACCACTGCCATAGTAATTGCCGGAGGCTCCTGGTCCCTTTTTAGGCCCTGATTCGTCGTTTCTTCCGTGTTTGGTTTGTGGGTTTGAATGTAACCCTTTCTTGGTCTTGGGTTTGTACTCTGTTTTTGGGAAATACTTGAGTTGTTGGTTCTACTGTCACTGGAAAGTTATGTTGCTGCCACCAGCTGCTTGTCGTTGCCTATTGGCCCTATTTCAAGTCCCTCTTCAATTTGCCTCAGTATGAAGACTGTGTTCAACATCTTTTTTTTTCTCTTTTGGGTCTTATTCTTTTCCTGTTACAGCAAAATGACCAGGTCTGATCTTCCTCACCATGCCTAACAAGAGGATTACTAGAAAAGACCATATTGAATGCACATTTTGCAAGAGGAACTGGGCATACTTGGAAAAATGCTTGAATTTATTTGGTATCCCTAACAAGACAACAGATGCATCCAAACTCAAGAGAGCCGAGCCTAAATTCTCTGATGAAGAATATCAGGAATATCTAAGGTTAAAAGCCAGCAGACAAGCTCAACCTCCTTTAACCTCTAGTATTTCAACAGCTTGCATTTCTCAATCTATGGACATTCAAGGTCCATGGGTGATTGACAAAGGTGCTTTTGATCATATTTCTGGTGATGCATCTTTGTTTACCTCCATGTCTTCCCAAAAGTTTCCTCATCTTATAAACTTTGCAAATGGATCCAATGTGACTTCTAAAGGAATTGGTCAAATTTCTCTATGCCCTTCCTTAACCTTAAAATCTGTCCTTTTTGTTCCTAATTGTCCTTTTGGTTTAATTTCTCTAAGTTAGTTAACCAAGTCTCTAAATTGTTCTGTAACATTCTGTGATGATTCCTTTATTATACAGGAAGGTGGTACAGGTCTTACAATTGGAGTAGGACGTGAGTCAAGAGGACTCTACTATCTGGAAACAAGTTCTTTTGTGTCCTGTGTTGCTGCTCCATCTCCTAAACTTCTTCATGATCGCTTATGTCATCCAAATTTGTCAAAGTTAAAGCAAATGGTTCATGATCTCATTAGATTACAAGTGTTAAGAGTGTGAATCATGTCTATATTGATTACATAAGATCAATCTAATCATAAATAAGAGAATATTATGTAATCTTAGCATAAGGTATCCTATTGCCCTAGAGAGACTTGGTGAAAATATGTGCTAGTTGATCACTAGATTTCACAATTATAGTGATTTCTTAGGAGATAATATTTTCTTTGACTAAATAGCAATAATTTTATATATGTCCAGTTCATTAATGAAAATCCAGATCTAAGGTAATGTGAAAGGCTTTTTTTTCTTACCAGAGAAGAGTCAGCCCAGTCTACATTTGTATAAGTAACAATGTCCATATTGCGACAGCTCTCATAGATAAACCCTATTTTAGGAGAAGAATATATCTCAAGATCCAAACCATTGTCCATTGCATCCCAATGGCTGTCACGGGATAGTTTAACTAACAACTCCAATGGAAAGGGATATATTTGTTGTGGTTTTATCGAGGCAGTTTATTTTCCCACTGGTCTCCAATATTTTCCCAGGTCTAAATACAATTCCCCTTAATCTGGTATAGAAGTTTATTGTTGAGGTACATTGGCTTATCAGTTGATTTGCAATCTAGCATCCCAGTTTCTTCCACAATGTCAAGCACAATTCCTTTTGAGAGTGTTAAGAATCAGAAATATATAATTTATAGATTTATTAGTATTTGATTTAAAGGAAACATATCGTCTCATTATTAGTATTTAATGTAATTATCCTATATAAACACGCATCCGTTGTGTACTCTGACACACGGTTTCAGTCTATCATCCCTCTATATTTTCTCATTTTACATGGTATCAAAAGCTACGTTGAGAGAATAAGGAAAAACCATTCCTCAACGGGGACCCACTGTCCCTAGTGAGCCTTTTTGCTCACTACCTTTCTTCTATCATTCTTTTTCTAATTTCTGGTGGACCTTTATATTTGCCGCGCCTTTTCCAGCGATTCTTTCCACATTCTGGTGAACCTCTCTACTTCTCACCGTTTTTTCCACATCCTGGTGGACCTTTCTGCTCTTCACCTATCTTTCGATGACCCTTTCTTCTTTTTCCGGTGACATTTTTGGCCACCGTCACTTTTCTGGCGACCCATTGTCCCTGATGAGGCCTTTTGCTTGTCGCCCTCTTTCTGGTGGACCTTTATACTCGCCACACCTTTTCCAGTGACATTTTAAGCTTTCCTAGCAACCCACTTCCCCATCCAGCATTTCGTGAGCTCCCACACACTCTTTCCCTAATGAGCCAAACAGCACCCACGCGTCACTGTTCTCTGACACATGAAGGCGCGTGATGGTGCCTTTGCCGGCATGCTTCCACCTCTAGCGACATCCCTTCTTTACACTTCTACCCCTGCAGTTTGGGGCCATTATGAGCTCGTTCGACGTGCTCTCTCTTTTGTAACCCGTTTGTTTTTCCAGCTTCTTTCTTTTGTTGCAGGTACTGTTTGTTTGTTGTCAGAAAGTGGGTTATGAGTCTAACTCAACCCTACAAAACCGACTTGTAAGGTGAGGATTCCTTGCCACTTATATAGTTTATCTTGACACTATGTTTAGCCGATATGGGACTTCAATATGTCCCTTTTGCCCCAGCTACTCCCCATGTAGAACTTTCAACACATCCCTTCTATCTAGGGGTGACCACAATTTAGGTGGCTTTTTCCAACATCTCCCATCATGCTCAAGGCTACCTGCCTAGATCATGACAAACATAGGAACTCATTTAGGATAGACTCTGATACCTTGTCAGAAAGTAGGTTTGGGCTTAACTCAATCCTACAAAACTGGTTTGTAAGGTAAGGATTGCTTCCCACTTATATAGTTTATTCTAACACTATCTTTAGTTGATGTGGGACTTCAACATGTCCCTTTTTGCCCATGACTATCCACCATTTGGTACTTTCAACACACCCTCTCTATTTAGGGGTGACCACAATTTAGGTGGTTTTTTCCAACATTCCCCCTCACTCTCAAGGCTATCTGCCTAGAGCGTGACAAACACATGGACCCATCCAGGATAGGCTCTGATACCATGTTAGAAAGTGGGTTATGAGCCTAACTCAAACCTACAAAGCCGGCTTGAAAAGTGAGGATTGCTGCCCGCTTATATAGTTTATCTCGACACTATATTAATCATTGTGGGACTTCAACATGTCCCCTTTTGCCTACGGCTACCCGTCATGTGGAACTTTCTACACACTCCTTCTATCTACAGGTGACGACAATTTAGGTGACTTTTTCCAACATCCCCCTCACGCTCAACACTACCTGCCTAGAGTGTGACAAACATAGGGATCCATCCAAGATAGGATCTGATACTATGTCAGAAAGTGGGTTATGAGCCTAACTCACCTTACATTTTTCATTTTCCTGCACTCTCTTGGCTACTTCGGGTTCTTGTGAGAATTTTAGCCAGTGGTTTGTCACTGCCTCCTAGTCGTTCATTTTTCGGCAAAGAATGTATGTCACATATCCTGCCGCCGTCTCTTTTTCAGCATGCTTTCCGGCAACCACCTTCAGCTCGCTGCTCATTTTCCGGCGGAAAACTTTCTGATTGCCTCTTTGTCACTGTATTTTTCCGGCGTGTTTCTCGGTGACTTTTGTGCTTCGCTGGTTGTGTGTTTCTGCCACTATTTCCTCCTTTTTAAGTTTCAATAGTTTTGGGTCTCCGATGTTTGTTTGAAGCTTCTAAATCTTGGTTTTAAGAAGATTTGAACTTGCTTTGAATTTTCTTAGGTTGATGGATATTCCAGCTCTCTCTTTCTAGTAATATTCCTCGATTTCCCCTAGATCCTTGAGTCATCTTCAAAATATTGGTTTGAAGCTTCCAAATGATGGTTTTAAGAAAGTCGGAACTTGCTTTTCTTAGGCTGATGCAATATTCCAGCTCTCTCATTCTAGCCATATTCCCTGACTTCACCAGCATCCCTGAGTTGTCATTCAAACTATTGCCTTTTTAGTGGAGCTCACTTTTTTGTTTATTGTTTAGAATTAATTTTCTTGTAACAAGCTGATTGCTTAGTAGGCTTCAGCTTGAGGAGTGTTGAAAATCAGAATTAATATTCTGATTCTAGTATTAATTATAGTTTATAGGGATATTATCTTTTGATTTAGAGGAAAAAAAATATCCTCTATTTATGTATAATTGATGTAACTATCCTATATAAACATGCATCCGTTGTGTACTCTGACACGGTTTCAGTCTATCATCCCTCTATATTTTCTCATTTTACAGAGATAGCACTTTTTGCTCTTGATGGCTAGCTCAGCTGGCTACCTCAACCTATCTGATTGAGAGATAGCACTTTCTGTTTAAGACCATGTGAAGATTCATGTGAGCTAGTGTTGTCAAATTGCAGCCATGGCAGCATCATTGCAGTATGGCATTGTGGATTTTTTATAAAAACGCCATCTAATGACCATGGCATGGCAACTTTCACATGCCTGCCTATGATGGCCACTACTATTTTCATGGCAGTTCTGATGGCCATGGTGGAAATAGCAGCTAAATCACCTTAAAATAAAAAAAAACAAAAAAACAGATGCATATCACCTAAGAAAAGTCCTAATGTCCAATCAACCCATAATAGCCCATCAAACCACAACAAACACACCTTTGCTCTTACATCTTTGCTGTCTACACTTGTAGTTCTCTGCTTCTACCTCAGAGGCCCAAACTCATGTGGTCAGCTGCTCTCACATCTCCTTTGTCATCTCCAGCAAATAGCCCTTAGTTGGTAAAAATGTCAAGTACTGATTGCACTTCATCGCGGCCACAACAAAGTGCCCGATGTTGTGGCTATCACACAGTATAACAAGAAAACGATGCAGGATATAATAAACTTATTTCAAGACTCGAGAACAATAAACCAGAAATACTGTAACAAATAAAATTCACCAAAAAATCTGTTTAGTAACCCTTGCTTCAACAAAGAGGACATAATCACTAAGAAAGAAAGAAATAGGACAAAACAGAGAAGGAAATAGAGAGGGATCTACAGTTTGCCAAAGGCAGGTCATTTACCAATGAGAGGCTGAAACAATGGCTTGCGTGGTTAATTTGGGTATGGGTTTGGTATGGTACTAAGTATAATAGCTCCACTCATATTACACCCTTCAAGGTTCTAAATGGTTGAGATACCCACTTTTGCTCAAATGAACTACTGTACCCTCTGTTGTACAAGTTAATCAGATGGTATTTGAAAGGGATGTTTTATTAGCAGAATTATGAGCTAATCTTCTTTAACTCAAGATTGAATGAATATTGTAGAGACATGTTCGATTGTATTTGGGTTAGACATTGAGAGAGAGAGAGAGAGAGAGGGGACTCTTGGATTTTGTGGAGTTGTGATATCTTCCCTCTTGATTCAGCGACAATCATCTTGATTCAGATTGAAGAAGAGTGATAATCAATAAGAGTCCTGTTCTTTTCAATATATTTAGTATTTTTCTGATCATATTCCTATTAAAAGAGAGTCATTATACCAACACAATTTTCACTGTGTTTCACTGTTGTATTTTTAATTTCCAGGAAGGTTTCATGTTGTAACTATTAAATTAAAAATACCAGTATAGATTGTTCTGATGAGTACATGTTGCACTCACATATGTTCCCATTCCTTTGTGTAGAGAGTTGGGTAACTTGGACCGGAGTAGGAAGCAATGCAAATATTGGAATTTTCTCTTGGTCTTATTTTATTCTTTTTTGTTTTATTCCCTTTCCTTTCTAGGGACAATCCTTGGTGCAACGGTAAGGTTGTAGCACTGTGAGTCTGTGACCTAGAGAGGTCATGGATTCAAATCCCGAGAACAACCTCTTTGCTTGGGGGGTAAGGGTGTTTAATCTACTTCTCTTCAGACCCTACCTGTCAGGAGGCTTGAGCACTAGGCCATCTTTTTTCATTTGTTTTTCTTTTTATAGATAGCTCTGCTTTGAAAGGGCATTTGATGACATCACCAATTAAAATTCTATCTTCTTAGAAAAGTTGAAATTGAAATTTATCCTGAGTTAAATAATGCTTACTATCTCACTTCCTCCAGACAGTCTGCACATGCTGGTTGTTCCTCTTCCAGAAGCATCTGATGTCTAGGGATAATTGTTTAGTACTTTGCCATACACATTCCCATGTCCTATAGTTTGGTTTCCCGTCTGTGCCATCCATTCTGAAGCAATAAAGCATAGCTTCTACGTTCTTGACGTGACAAGTTGGGCAAACGTGCATAAAAAGCGCACAAGCAAACATGCTACTAATCTTTTCTTTTACTGTTTTGTTTTAGGCAATGCTAAAGCTGAGATACTTGTTGTCTGTTCTTCAAATTCTCATAACTGAAATGTCTTTGTGTGTGTGTGTGTGTGTGTTTTCTTTATATATATTCATGGATTTCTGATTTTGTAATTTTCAGGAAAAATGTTGTTACAGAAGACATAAGCAAGCTCTTTGTAAAAAAACAACACTAACATTCATATAACGTTAGAAGTTTGCATATTAAAATTAATGATGGGTAAGAAATGTAAACCCGAAGATGTGGCACTTCTCCTGCTTGAAAGTGCTTGCTATCGTAGAAAGTGTACTTGTTTAACTTTTAAGTTTGTTTACCCGTAAGTAGTACTTCGTCTAGTTGATTATATTACGTTGTTAACTTACAGCTTAGCCAAGTAAAAAAAAATGGAGCAGAAACCCGACGGGTGATTTGCTTCACCGCATATTTATTGGATTTGCAGTTACGATTTAGGATTCTTGAGAATACTATGAAAGATATTTTCATGCCTTGTTGAGGATTTTATAAATATTTTCAGGCTTGCATGTTCTTCTTTTCGTAAGGTACAGGTTCGAGTGATTGCAAGGAGATACTTATATAAATTTCAGCTTTTGTCTTGCAATTATGTTTCACATTTCCTTTAGTTGAACTGTAATGATATTTTATTTTACAATTTGTTTTAAAATTGAACATGATCATATATGTAGGGTCTAAATGATTAGGCCCAAGTTGACAGTGCCAAGCCCAAGATGGTCTCAGTTGCCTAAATCCCTTTTAGGACTGAGGGACCAATTTGATACCCACTACTCCATTTAAAGTCTATATGATGCTCACACCCCTTATGCCAAGGATTCCAAAACATTGAGTGATTAGAGTAGTTCACTATCTCCTAGGATTACCTTAGGTTAGCTTGGATGATATGTTTGTGTTCAAGCACCATAAATAGTGTTGCTAATATCACTAGGTAGACTCATTATCTTATATATTATCACTCTACTGCTATGAACTACCTTGGGTGTTTATGTACTTTTGTGGTTACTCACACCTTTGTCTCCATGTTGGACCACCACTGTCTTTACTTCAACCTGAAGCATATTTAGTAGGCCTCAAATTGAGAAGGCTTGATTAGATTATTTCGACGTAATTTGTGGGAATCGATACAAGTATTTCCATCCTCAATATCATGGTTACTTTTTGTCATCAACTACCTAGGGCTAGTCCCGCAATTGTTCCCATTCCAGATGGTCATGTTAATTGGGGATCATACTAGGACCCAGGCTGCAATATTGAGTCACCACCACCACTTTGTTAAGAAGACATAGCTCCAAGTTTCATTACCACGCTACCATGTGCAAGTTGTTCTAGAAAGAGTTGAAAAAAGAAGCTTAAATACATTCTTTGTTATTGCGATTGAGTATTTTTTTTTCATTTTTGTTTTTGTATTTATTTTTTCGTTTTAATTCTTGTAAAATGTATTTGTTTTATTTTTCGTCTCTAAAACACTTTATATAACAATTTTTTTTACTGTTTAAAGTACTTGGTTTCAAAGTGAACTATCACAAAATTTAGAAAAAATATGGGACTAAAGATAAATAAATTCAAAACAACAAAACAGAAACAAGTAAATTGAAAGAAAAATGGCAGAAAAAAGATAATTGCATTGGTTGATTTGTTTGATTGTGTTCCCAACGATTTTTCAAACACATTTATACAAAAGATAAGAAATAATTGACTAAGATCATGTTTGTGCACGTTAGGTCGGTAATTGACTGTCATTTTATCAATTTTGGCTAGTTTACAAAGGTTTCGGCTAACCTTATCTTCAATCGTGCTCTCTAGGCTTTGATTTTTGCTCCTATCTGCTGTTCAGCTGAGCTTATCTTCCTGTTCCACTAACACTCTTTTTGAAACTGCCTCTTTGAGCGTATCTACCCATGATCAACGCATATCCTTTGTTGATTTCAGTTGACTCTGTTATTCTCAAATTGTAATCTTTTAACGATAATAAATTTAAATAATTCAAAATAACTTTGAATATATTTGCCTTTATTTTCATCCTTATAATTTGGCAACGATCTTACCTCTTGGCCTCATCACGTCGGCTATCCAAAATAATTTTTAAGTGGCAACAAAAACAGTAAAACACATAATGATTGGTGCATGTAACACTTTAGGAAAAAGGATAAAATATCATGTTTGTTTCATGAAAATATTTTGAGTTAAAATAAATTTGATTCCATCATTTTAAATATTAACATTTTTACTTTTGTGTTTTGGAGTTTAAGTGATATAGACTCAATCCAAATACCCAAATACTTGGGTGCACTTCAATTCAAAATATCACATAAATTTGAAGGATCTCTAAAACAAGTGGGTAGAAATACTCAATAGAGGACTCAATTATAAGGATAATTGATTACACAAAAAATAGGGGATCACAACGAAGTCAAGACTAGTTGTAACCAGACAACATAATAATCCTAAACAAACAAATATTTCCCAAAAAGGCCATAGTCCTTGCACACTCCATCTTGGTCACCTCAAAATATTTCTATTGATAATCTAATATTAGAAAAATTTCATTTTAACACTTGTTATTTAAGCAAAATGAAGCTTGTTGTTCAATCTTTGTTAGATGCATCATCACCTAATTATAGGCTAAGAAAAATACGGACAAATAGAAATTTTAACACCTGTTATTTAATCAAAATCAAGTTTGTTTAATATCTATTAGACACAACATCACTTAATAGAACCCCTTGACATCATAGGTTAAATAAAAAAGGACCACATAGAAAAGAAAATTAAGAGGACTCAAATGAAAATAATCATATATTATAAGAATAAAAAAATTTAGTCATCTTTTCATTTTAAATGGTATTATTTTTATTATGTATCAGTATTTTATAAAATATTCTATTTTTCATGTCCATGATTATAAATTATGTAACATATGTCACCATCCTAGATTGTTGGCCACATTCAAATATTATATCTTATTTTATTTTATAATATATAAGTGTTAAGGCATAAAATGAATTAGGTGCCTCAGATGTTTGGATTAATGCAAACAAACATTAAGTTTTAAAGTTTGCATCTTAGAGCACAAAAGACAAAAGTTGTGTTGTGTCTTGGTCTGTCTAACATAGATAGCTCAACAATTGCTTAGTTTGTGCATTTGTAATCATGTTTAATGCTATGATGTTTTGATCCTCTATGCAAAGAATCTTCTTTATTCTTCATAGGATATGTCAAAGAGCAAGAAAGAGAAATAAGTCAATGAAAAAGCTAGTTACTCCATTAAAAGGTGTGTCAAAGCAAGTTACAATATATTTGAATGCACAAAAGGTGACCATTGATGTGAGATCTGGAGTGTAGGTAAAGGAAGACAAGCAAGCTACATTATTAGATCAATTTGACAAGTTTGTGACATGCATTTGATGTTAAATTTAATGCTTCAATAAATACCTTCAGTAATAAACAATGAAGAAGACAAAGAAGAAGGTCGCTTTGTCACAACATTTACTTCTCGATGAAAACTATAAATAGCCGAAGATTTGAATTACTAAAGTTAGAGAACCTTATGTGTGGACAAAAAATTCAAAAACATTCCAATTCATTGTTATTCATTCTAAGTTTAGAATCTAACAATATGTGTAGATATAAGCTTAAGCTCTCAAAACACCTTGTATATTGTGAGAATATTAACTGTGTGCTTAAGCTTATATCCATCTCTAAGATGATAGCAAAAAGTCAGTGTACCCCTTACCTTAAACAAATTTGTTTGATTTGTTGAAGCATGAAGAGGCCATGTATCAAAGAATACTTGGGTTTTGGCTTGGAGAGACCAGTGCAAAACTACTAAGGTTAAGCTACAAGGGACTTATGAAAGAATCTTGTCCTTTTGTAGTAGTGATAATGGAACTTGATGCATTTGTTAATAACTGGATGTTAAGTCAAGATACATTTGTTTAAGTCAAAAACAACTTTGATAGAACTTGATGCATTTGTTAATAACTGGAACCCAACTCCATTTTCATTGGATTTTATCGGGTTCAAGAAAACATGCGGGAAATCCATCTTACATTTTTTTTAAAAAAAATTATTTGTTCATATATTTTAAATATATCATAGATTAAATTATTAATTACATTTTAATTCAATCGATATATATATATATATATATATATATATAATTCAATAAAAAATAAATAATGCAAACATATATAAAAATTAAATTAAATTTTTATTTTTTTATAATTAATAGTATAATTATAATATTATTTAATTAACTATTAAAATAGTTATTCTATATTTTAAATAATTATAAAAAGATAAAATAGGAAATAATTATATAACTAACAATTACATATAAATATATAATTAAATTATTAATAATTATAAAAATATACGTAATGGGACGGTACAGAGATTGTGAGAAATCGGTAGAGACAGCAAGAGGAAAAATAACAAACGTTACTTCTTACTTGGTGCTTGGAAAGAGTCATTTATCATCTATGACTATGCTTAGAATTAAAAGATATAAGAAAGAAAAAAAAGTTGTGATGCATCTTCCTGGACATAACATTCAGTTTACACTTTGAATGAATAGCCTTACAACCTAATGTTCCGAGGCTTATCATCAGAATCTGGAGCAGGTTAAGAAATGGCTACTCTTGAGTCTTGATGGTAAATATTTAGTTTTACTCACCCCTCTTATTTCCAATACTATGATGCGGGTGTACTTCAACATACGTCTCTTTATATCAATTATTCTACATCGTTAAATATGGGAAGCAAGCTCAGTTTTTTAATTACAAAATTAGCTTTGGATTATGTGAGTTAGGTAGCACAAATGGCTGGTATAGATGAACTCAAGACTTTTATATTGCTGTAGCATGTAGGATGAGATGCTTTTAGAGGGAACATTAATACTACTTCTAGGTTCTAGCTGGAGAAAAGTATTAATTTCTTTATCATGACAAACTTATTACACAAGGAACTTTGTTACTTTGTCTATGTATACATATCCTATAGATTGCAGATTGCAAACTTCATGAGTAAGTTATGAATCATCTAACATAGGGCCGGCCCAAGGGTAAAACAAGTAAAGCTTGAGCTTTAGGCCTAACATTTGTTATTAGTTTTTTAAAATAAAAAAGACCACACATGTTGAATAAAAGGTCACACATATCACTCTTTTCTTTAACATAGATAAAGTCTCTCTCAATTTTTTTTTGCTTTAGGTCTCACTTTCTATTGGGCTGGTCCTTACATACATACCTTTTAGGGTAACAGTGATTATATTTTTATGTACCTCATCTTACCTATCAACTACAAATGCTAAACAAACAAATCATCTGTGATAGCAATTGGATAGAAACTCACAAGAAAGACATTTTTGTCTGGCTAAACTATCCGTCTTGAGATGCAGATGACATGATGTTATCCACAGTTTGTCCTTCAGTACTGGTCATGTTATTTGCATCTACTTGGCAATCTACCATTTCAGGTTGGCAGTTTCCATCCAATGGAATCATGGATTTTCCACATGCACAAATGTTGACCTGGGATGATGATCCTACATGTGGATGGAAGCATGGCAAATTGTTCTTCTGACACTCAAGACCAGCATCCCCTTCTTTGAAAATGTAAGAAGTGTTACAATATTGTTTTTGAAAGGGCCAAGCACCCAATTCACTGTCTATTTTCCCCTTAAGTCGTGCCAAAATGCTCCTCAACCTTGCTAATTCTGCTTCAAGAAGTGCCTGCCCTTGTAGCTTCCTCACTAGTTGTTGATTCACCATATGCAATTTCTTAACTTCCTCCTCCAAGTATGCTGTGTGTGCCTTCTTCTTCTCCCTATACTTCCTAACCGCTTCTCGGTTTCCAGAAGGCCTTTTTTGCTTGGAGTTTGAGTGCTTCCTGCCATCATCTTCTGGTGCAAAAACTTGGGTGTGTGTGTGATAGCATGTGTGTGTATGAGCAGCATCAGGGCCAGGTGGATTGCAAGTGTGAGTGTGTGTGCATGTTCTGCTGCTACTTGAAGCCTGAAAACTGCTACATGACTCTGGATTCAAAAATAGAACATTATTATCTGAAAGCTTATCAGAAAGCTCAGCATTTCCATCATCCATGTTTTCTTTCTGCACCCCCCAATGAAATTCAGCTGCAATCTCTCAACAGAAAAAAAAGTGTATCTGCAACATCCATTTGAAATTAACCATCACCATGACATGAAAAATGGAATAGAACATGAGAACATCCCAATATAATATTATGTCACAGCACAGACCTAATATGGAATATATGCAAAGAATGAAAGAAGCATATGCCTAGAACACAAAAACAGTAAAAAAAAAATCATTTTGAGTAGTCCTGATCAAGGAATATATGTGACAAAACAATTGCCAAGGAGTGATGTCAAATACTATTCTTAAATTTAGATGATGAGGGTGCAAAGATTCCCAAAGCTGCTTAATTAAGCAAAGTAAAGATTAACCAGTTGGATTGTCTTCCCAATAATACAGAATTGAGCATAAAGGAAAAACTTTTTTAATGTTGAAATAAGATGGGAGGGGAGAGAGAATCCAAGTTCTAGTGGAGGCAAGATGACAGAGAATAATAGTAGCAAAAAAAAAAAAAAAATCCATGATGAGTCATGAAAGAGCCAATAAAGAAGCATGAGTGTGCTTCCTTTTATTAAAAAATTAGAGATTAGAGTGGA
Organism: Glycine max; assembly: GCF_000004515.6. Lineage (NCBI taxonomy): Eukaryota > Viridiplantae > Streptophyta > Magnoliopsida > Fabales > Fabaceae > Glycine > Glycine max. Next base: position 11,735,028 of record NC_038247.2, read on the forward strand.
TTCATTTACCTGGCCCTTGGTGGCACCAGAAACATGATGGTTTCTACTTGCTAGCTTTTAGCCCATGGTAATGGATGAGATGAGCATAATGGAAGTTTGTTGCTCGAGATTGTTCTTTGGCCTTAATTTCTGTGTAAAGAGTAAGTCAAAGTACTCTATGATACAAAATGTGGAACTGTTCTTCCATTGACATGAGCAGTGAGAGTGGTCCCTACTGCCACCCTGGCGGGCATTTCCGTTTTAGACTACTGCTATAAATTGGAAATGCCGTTACTTTATCAGGTGTGAATTATATAATTTAATCAGGAAATATATGTAATTACATCAGTCAATTAATTTTTTTTAATTTAAATTTGACGATCTTATAATAAATTATAAATTTTTATTTAATATTTTAATTTTTAATTTACTGTTTATTAAAAGATCACTTTATTCTTAATCTTTATAATTCAATTTCTAATTTCCTAATTCTTCATGAGATTTTGTCCCTTGATTAAAAGAGTCCCGATATTTAGACAAGTCGACAGTAGTAACGGACAACCACTTGACAATCGCGCGCTCCGACGCCATCATCGTCATAGACGCCTTCGCCCTTCCCGTCGAAGGCACCAAAACTCGCGTCAATGCCCATTTTTTTTCATATTTCTGAATTCCATTCATGTGCTTTTGCAGTATTATGCCTTGGATATCACTTACTTCAAGTCCTCTCTTGATTCACACCTGTTGAATTTGCTGTGGAACAAGTATTGGGTGAATATGTTGTTGTTCCTCTGTTGAGTAATAGAGATTATGTTACTGGACAAATCTCTGATTTAGGTACACTTTTTGTTGCAGTATATTTTTTGTTTTGGTTAATTTATTGAGTTAACTCTTTTCTTTTAGTTGCTTGCGTCTTATAGTTGCGTAATTGAATTTTTGGTTTTAGTTATCCTGTTATCAGGAAACGGCTGCAAGTTGTTGTGCATGTTCTTTGCCACTGTCACATGATTGAGAGCTGCTGCAGAGTATGCACTTGGCTTTGGAACCTCAAGAATATTTTTGTGATATCTGTAATTTGAGTGATATGGGACGAGGAAGGATATATGACTGTGGTTTTTTGTTGCCTACTTACAATTATCTATGTCATGTTGCCTATTATTGAGCGTGCAAAGTTTAATTTCAACTTTTTGTTGTATGATTGGAATAGTGGATGTAAAATTTGATTTGGGTGGATTTTTGAGTGAACTCTAACTTGGAATAGTGAATTGGTTGGTTTTGTGTCCATCCTTCTGTGTTGTGAATGCTATAACTGGAAACTCTATCTTTCTTAATCTGTTACTGAATGCACTCTTTCACATTGCAGCCTGTTCACAGTAACTTGAACAGATGACCCCCCACCTATATTTATTGCCTTATCGGGTTATAATGAATGGCATAACAAAGGTAATCAAGCATCCTTTTGTGTTGTGAATGGATATTGAACTTATTTGGTCTTAAACACTTTTTAGGATATTGTTTGCGTTTGTTAGCCTCTTAGGTACGAAAAATAGAAGATGGAGGATGGAATTACTGCTCAGCAACAGTTAGTGTCACCTTTCGAAAAGGAGATCTTTAAAAATCTATTGTATATTGGAACTTGAAATTGATAATATAGCTTGGATAAATGGATTGTCCTCAATACGGCTATTGAGATAGATTACATACACTTCAAGTGGATTATTCATTTATTTGACCCTTTCTTTTTCTCTTATGAATATGACATTTGTTCTGCACTTTGCTGCTAAACAAGACACACAGTCGTGCAATGACATTGACAAAGCTTGAGATGCAAGCACGGGATAAGGAAAACGAGTTTCTGATAGGGGTAAGATTCTAAGGACAGTGAATATTATTTTCCTGAATTTGAGGTCAGGAGAATACCTCCAGAAATGTAGAGAGGAGATAGATGTGCTGAATATTACTTTCGTGTCTTCTCATTCATTCTAACGTGACTTTATAAAGGCTTACAAAGGCTTAGGGAATTCAAAATAGCAGTACTGAAAAATAACAGACTCCTAACAGATTCTTAACAGCTCTAGTCATTCACTAACAGCTGACTCATTAAAAACAAATGCTGGATCACTACAAAACAAATAAATGACTCATACTACTTAGGGGATGTATTCGTCCTAGCTTTGAGGTCTCTTGGAGATCCTGTTGAACTTGTGATTATCCATTGGGCCTTGGGTTCTATCATTCCTTACCCCTTCAAGAAACACCTTGTCCTCAAGGTGGTAATTAGCTTGCAATTCAGTCCAATCTTCCCAACTGGAATCTTCAGGTTGCAAACCCAGCCATTGCACCAGAACCAAGCGTTTGGGTGAATCAGACGAATCCCACTTGTGATCCAGTATAGTGATTTGCTGGATAGTTGGTTTTCCCTCTATAGCTGTTGGAGGTAGGGGTTGTTCAGATTGAGATGGATCATGATAAGGCTTCAGCAAAGAAGAATGGAACACTGGATGAATCTTAGCTGACTCAGGTAGAGCCACTTTATAAGCAACTGAACCAATGATCTTTGTGATTTGGTAGGGACCATAATACCGTTTTCCCATCTTTTGATAAGTGGTACCTGATAAAGAAGTTTGGCGGCACAGCTTCACGTAAACCCAATCACCAATAGCAAAAACCACACATCCTTACGATGTGCATCAACAACTTTTTTATGTTCTTGGGCACGTTCAAGCTTCTTCTTGAGAAGTTGAAACATATCTTGGCGTGAGGCTAGGAGGAAATCAATTGCTTTCACCGAGGAGGTTCCTGGTATGTACTGAGGAATGCTTGGGGAGGTTTGCCATTGGTAACCTCATATGGGGTTAAATTGGTAGTGGAATGACATGTTGCATTTTAGCACCACTCGGCTAAACACAAGAATTTTTCTCATTGAGATGGCTTGTTATGCATAAATGCCCTTAAATACTGTTCTAGTACTTGTTCAACACCTTAATTTGGCCATCACTCTGAGGGTTTTTGATAAACTGAGAGGAAAGTAGAGAGATAACAGAGAAAAAAGAGAAAAGCAAAGCTGATTTCATTGATCTGAAAAACTAGTTAGAGATAGTTACAATCCAGGTATTTATAAACCTTTATACAACAGAACAAACTATAATAACTCTAACAGAAAGCCAACTAACTCTAACAGAAAGCTAACTAACTTTAACAGAAAGCTAACTGACTGATCCTATTGAGGTGCAGTTAGAAAAGTCCTTGTACTCCCTGAATTACTAACTACCACGAAATGGGTGCTGTTAGCAAAAGCTAATAGCCCTTACAGACAAAATACAAAACTATTTTCACAGTTATACATTGACATATACTGATATCCCCCCTCAAACTCAAGGGGGAGAGTTTTCATTGGAAACATTCTTCACATTGAGTTTGCTTCTCAGAGCCTCAAATCTTGATGTAGATAGGGGTTTAGTTAGAATATCAGTCCACTGATCCAGAGTTGGAATATGAACAATTGAGAGCTGCTTGGTCAAAATCTTCTCTCTGACAAAAAACACATCAATCTCCATGTGTTTTGTTCGACTGTGAAAAATTGGATTGTGAGCAATAGAAACAACACTCTGATTATCACAAAATATTACTGGAGTAGTGAAAGAAACTTGTAACTTTGTCAGCAAGGTATAAATCTAAGTCAATTCAGTGGAAGTTTGAGCAATGCTGTGATATTCGGCTTCAGTACTAGACCTGACAGTAACCTTTTGTTTGCGAGACCACTGATGTGCCATCATTTTCTCCTATTTCTTAACCCTTTTTGCCCCATTTTAAATACTGATTAGTCTTAATTGTCAATTAATTAGGCAGTTTTATTATTTGGGCCCATTCAGCTAATTTGATGTTTTTAATCTAATTTCAGGAATTAATGAAGCATTGGGCTTGAATCCAGAATTGGGCTTGGGCTTGAATCTAGAATTGGGCTTGGACTTGAAGAGGGCAGACTAATTTATTCTATAAAATTAGATCTTATCTTATCTAGATATTATTTAGATTTGATCTCATCTAGATATTATTTCATCTAGATCTTATCTTATCTTATCTTATCTAGATTTGATTTGATTTTACTTATGGGCTTGGATTTAAAACATATTTGTAAGCTTTGGGGCTGAAAAAAAACTATATAACAGCACCAAGGTTCTAGTTTAGGAGCCCCCCCCCCTCTCTCCCTCGCGGGAGACTCTCTCTCTCTCTCTTCTCTCTCTTCTATTTTTCGTTTTTAGTTTTAGTCTCTCTTCTCTTTCTCTTTTATTTTCGTTTTTTTTTCAATTCCAGTTCAGACTTTTAGTTTTATCAATAAAATTTCATTCTCTATTTGATTAATGGAAGGCTAAGTCCGCAGCGTTGTTTTCCCTTGAGGATCAAGCACAGTTCTCTTTGAGGTTCTATTATTACTGTTAAATTCTGTTTAGTTTTTCCTCTTCACTAATTACTTTGAATTTGTTGCTTTTAATTCATGCATGCTTAGTGCTTGATTAATTATCTCTGCGCTTAATTTACGTTCATGCTTAATGATCGTTTATGAGTAATTGGTGTATGTGATGCTTAATCACATAATGAATGCCTTATGTTGAATTTCGCTTAGTAATTTAATTTAGGGTTGGATTAAGTGATTAAACTGATAAAGGATAAACTCTCGTAACCTAGGATAAGAGACTTGCTTGTGAATCAAGGGGAAGCAACGTGTTTTAATTCTGATATTTTCTAATTCACATATATTCGCTGTTTAATTTACAAAAGCAAACACCCCCCCCATCGTTACTGTTACTGTTACTGCAAGTATATTATGAACATTTGGCTTGTCACTGCTCGTTGGGAAACGACCTAGGATCACTTCCTAGTTACTACATTTTAATGTTTATTTGATTCGGGTACGGCCTCGATCAAATTTGGCGCCGTTGCCGGGGAGCAGTGTCCAAAGGTTCATAATAGCTAGCTATTGTTGTGTGTTTAATCCTTTCGTGTTTTATGTTTAATTGTTAGTATTGTGTTAGTATGTGTGTTTCTCAGAGCCTCAAATCTTGATGTAGATAGGGGTTTAGTTACTACATTCTTCACATTGAGTTTTCTTCTCAGAGCCTCAAATCTTGATGTAGATAGAGGTTTAGTTAGAATATCAGTCCACTGATCCAGAGTTGGAATATGAACAATTGAGAGCTGCTTGGTCAAAATCTTCTCTCTGACAAAAAACACATCAATCTCCATGTGTTTTGTTCGACTGTGAAAAATTGGATTGTGAGCAATAGAAACAACACTCTGATTATCACAAAATATTACTGGAGTAGTGAAAGAAACTTGTAACTTTGTCAGCAAGGTATAAATCTAAGTCAATTCAGTGGAAGTTTGAGCAATGCTGTGATATTCGGCTTCAGTACTAGACCTGACAGTAACCTTTTGTTTGCGAGACCACCAAAAGACTAAATTTAGACCAAGAAAAATGGCAGTCCCGGAGGTGGAGCGCTTGTCATCCACATCAGATGCCCAATTAGCATCACAGAATGCTCGAATGGCCAAGGGATTATTAGTAGAAGCAGGCTGCAGGAGCAGACCATGAAACAAAGTACCTTTAAGATATCTTAGAATCCTTTTCACCACAGTCCAGTGAGAATCCAAAGGAGCAGCCATAAATTGACAAACCTTATTGACAACAAAACTAAATTCAGGTCTAGTGAGAGTAGCATATTGTAATGCACTAACTATAGACCTATAGAGAAAAGGATCATGGAAAGCATCAACACTATGTTTAGACAAATTGCAGTTAGAAACCATGGGAGAAGAGATTGAATGAGCTTCAGCCATGTGAGTTTTGTGAAGCAAATCAAAATTGTATTTACTCTTGGTCATTAAGATAGCACTGTTGGATAGATATTTGATTTTCAGACCTAAGAAATAATCCAGATGACCAAGCTGTTTGAGAGAAAAAGCAGTATTTAATCTATTCGTGAGCTGCTGAATCATAGTGGTTGAGCTACTTATGAGAATTATATCATCCCCATATACCAGCAGATAAAAAACATCCTCTTGATGCCGATAGATAAATAAGGAAGAATCACTTTTGCTGTCAACAAACCCAAACTGTAACAGAGTGGACTTGAGTCTGTCAAACTATTGCCTTGGAGCTTGTTTTAACCATAGATAGCTTTATTTAGCCTGCAGACCAGTGACTTGTCTGCAACTTCAAAACCAGGAGGTTGTATCATAAAAACAATTTCTTCAAGAGTACCATTTAAAAAGACATTATTCACATCAAGTTGAAACAGTTTCCACCCATAGAACAGGGCAATAGTAAGAATAATTCGAATAGTGACAGGCTTGATCACGGGAGAGAAAGTTTCATGGAAATCAAAACCATGAACTTGATGAAACCGTTTAGCTACCAATCTTGCTTTGAACCTATTAATTGATCTATCAACATTTTTCCTTCACCCTGCAAATCCATTTACAGCCAATGGCCTGTGTGTTAGGAGGTAAAGATACTAAGTCCCAAGTATGATTTTTCAGCAAGGCATCATACTCCTATTGCATAGAAATGAGCCAATTTTTGTTTGCTAGAGCTTGTTTCACAGTTTTAGGCTTAGAATAAGTGAGAAAAAGTGAAGGGTGAAGTCTAGGGTTGTGAATACCAGATTTAGACCTTGTTTGCATAGGGTGGGTATTGACTGGGATAGAGTTGGGTATAGACATAGACTCTGAAGCAAATGAAGTAGGATTAGTAGACTCAGAATTTTGTGGCTAAATGGGGATGGGTGTAAAAGAAGTAGAGGGACAAGGTACGCAAACAATTGTGATGGGGGGATGACCAGGTAAGGGTGAAAACCCTAGAGGAATAAGAGGGACAAAGGTTGAATTAACAGGTGATGCTTGAGATGTTTGAGGAATAGGGGCAGCAAAAGGTGGAGAAAGGTTAGGACTTAGGCTTAAATAAGAATCAAGATTTTTTGTGGAATTAGAGGAAGAAGGAAAAAGATCAGTATAGGTGTTGCAACCTACCCTATGATGGGCGGGCGAACAACAAAAGTGCGTCTTCTAAAAGGAAAATGGGTGGGAGTTGTCACCAACATTTATTTAAGGAAAACATTAGAAAAACCAAAAAGAGGTCTGTGAATTTTGAAAATAAGGGTTCGAGAGTTATTTACGCATAGGGAAGGTATTAACACTCCATGCACTCGTTACAAGGGATGACAACCTTTAATCGAGTGTGCACAACATGACTTCAAAATTATTTATTTTTTCCTTTTTATATTTTTTTATTATTTTGGGGTCGACAAGGGGATGCCCTTGCTCTTACGTATCTTTAGGTGTGATGAGGAATTCAGGCCTACATAGTTCTTTAAAGTGAGAAAGTTTGTGTGTTGAGTTGGTTTTATGCTTTTGAAAGATTCCTTTTTATTACATACAAGAAGGTCGTTAAGGTGTTGGACCTTGAAACGATCTTAAATGATATTTTATGGAGAGAAGTTTAGTTATGAGTTGGTTTTTATTTTGGTTTTGTTTATTAACTTTCAATCTCTTTAAAGACCATTTTACGACACTAGTGATCGATTATGATTAAACTTTACAAATAAAAACGAGATCACCAATGATAAATGAAGAAGATGAATATGCACATAATAACAGAAGAGACCTCTAAGGGTACATAGATTACATTCAACTCTTGGAAAAAACTAACCGATTATTGCACGAGGGACACATAACAAGAGAACGATGTAGGAATGATCACGGTCGCAATTCGGTAGCGCCTCGACTTTGCTTTTCTTCCTTTTTTCTCTTCTTTCTCTTTTTTTTTCCAACTTCTGAACCCTTAAACCCCTCCTCCAACATGGCTATTTATTGGAAAAAGCCATTTTGGGGTAAAGGAAGCTCGCCCAGGCGAGCTGGTTGCTTAGGCACGAAGCCATTTCATGGCCTAGGCAAGCCAGATGCTAGCCTGGGCGAGCTAGGGTCTAGAAAAATCCAAATAGGCACGAAGCCCCCTTACTTGGTATCTTTTTATTTTTTTGATCAAAACATTGAGTGATTCTTTGCTTTGCACTGTAACTAGTGCCAAATATCATAATTCGACTAGCAAGAATCAAAATATCATATCGAACGATATTCCCCGGACGAAATTAGGGTCTGACAGTTGCCCCTCTTTACTTATCTTTTATTAAAAATGAAAAGGTAAGTAAAGAGAAGGACACTAATTTCATCTGAGCGATCTTGCTATTCGAAACCGGACGCCAGAGGAAACAGAGGAAGTGGAACTGAAAAAGCAAAAGGACATTGACATTGAAATATCGAAAGCATCAAGCAAAAGACGACGTAGTCTTGTAAAACATAAGACTGGAGATATTAAAGTCTTTGTAAAAGACTGAAAACATTGAAGTCTTGTAAATGTAAAAGACAGAAGACATTGAAGTCTTTGGAAGTGTAAAAGACTGAAGACATTGAAGTATTATAAACGTAAAAGACAGAAGACCTTGAAGTCTTGTAAATGTAAAAGACTGAAGACATTGAAGTCTTTGAAAATGTGAAAGACTGAAAGACATTGAAGTCTTGTAAAAAGTAAAAGACAGAAGACATTGAAGTCTTTGAAAATGTGAAAGACTGAAGACATTGAAGTATTGTAAAAATTAAAAGACAGAAGACATTGAAGTCTTTGGAAATGTAAAAGACATTGAAGTCTTTGAAAATGCGAAAGACTGAAGACATTGAAGTCTTTGAAAATGTGAAAGACTAAAGACATTGAAGTCTTGTAAAAAGTAAAAGACAGAAGACATTAATGTAAAAGACTGAAGACATTGAAGTCTTGTAAATGTAAAAGATAGAAGACACACACACACACACACACAAACACAGAGTTACTTGCCCATCAACAACTCAAATGATTTTGTCATTTTAATCCACAACCTTATGTAAATTATTAATTTGAGTTGATATCATACTTAACTAAGCATGTCCTACATTTCAAAACTCAAAAGAGAACATAGTCTAACCCTTATGGCATTTCATCAAACACTTGGCGTGCATATGTTGAAGCATGCAAAATGAGGGATAAAGAGCAAACATGACATGCAAATTCATAAAAAAAAAACAAGGATAGGCCTAGAGCCATCTAGCACAGCCACCAACCTGAGCATTTGATCATTGGTTCATATACAACTCATCTTACAACCATTGCAAAGAAAGCAACAACCAAAGCACCAAATATTACAAGGAAAAAAAAGTAAAATTAGATGGAGATGTGATACTTACTTGAATGGGATGAAGTGGTGAGTGCAAAGTGAGGAATTTTGATGAAAAGGAACTAGCTTTGGTCATCTTCAACATACACTCACCCAGGTGAGCTAATCACTCGCCCAAGCGAGTTAAAATGATTTTTTTTTGAAAAAAAGGTTTTTGCAAAAGGTTGTAATCCTGTAATAAGCTTTATAATTACCTATAAATCCTAGGCGAATTCATGAAATAATCCATAAAGAAAATTGAACAATATCAACTCGCAATAGAAAGCATAAGGCATAAAATTAAAGAGCAAAGTTTAGAGATACTAGGTTGCTTCCTAGGAGTGCTTCTTTAGTCGAACGCATTGTTGTGGTCAAGGTTTTGCCATCTTATCCTTCATAATTCTTTTCTTTGATCGTGAGCAAATCCGATCTTGGACTTAGCACCGATTGGCACCTGCTCAAATGCCTTGACAAAGAGAATGTTAACATGCAAATGTTTAAAATGCTATGAAATGCTCGTATCGCCTTTCCTATCTGTCCCTAGGTTTAGCCAAGTTGGTGTAGTGCCTATCATAACCCAAAATGACTCTTCATTCATTTTTTCCTTTGCAAAACATTTAGAGATAATAAGATGCAATTGCATGCATGTTTTTATTGAACATTCATTTAGCGCAACAATTAACCAAGTGTTGTGCTTTTTTTTTTTTTTCAATTTTACTCAACGCTTACGGCACCCTTACCAAATGTGCTGAACGAGCGACTTCTGATCGGACAGATTCGGCCATTGGCTCTGGAGTGCGGGTCATGTGAGGGAGAAAAACGAGAGTGTATATTCATGCCCATCGATAATAAAAAAGTGCAAAAGACACAACATTTAGAGGGAGAGATACAAAACATCAATCAATATTTATTAATGTTGCGATTATTGTTTACAAAGATAGCCTAAGACGTAGAGATCCTAATGAGTCCTTGAGGAGGCCCAAACATTGAGCCTTTGAATTGCCCCAAGTATTATGTATAATATCGCTTGACAACATCAGAGTTCACAGGCGAAGGCAGTTCTTCATCATCCATATTCATGAAGCAACAATGCTCTTCCTGAGTAAGGCTTTTTTAACACAAATGGTCCTTCATAGTTTGGGACCCATTTCCCTCGGTGATCCTTCTGAATCTACAATACTTTCTTCAGAACAAGGTCCCCCCTCGCTGAACTCACGCGGGCACACTCTTTTGTCAAAAGCGTTTTTCATTCTGCTCTAAGATAGCCGACCATGGTCATGGTAGCCAATCTCTTTTCCTCAATAAGATTTAACTGGTCAAAATGTGCCAGGCCCATTTCGCTTCTTCCAATCCCGACTCCGCTAGAATTCTCAAAGAAGGAATCTCCACCTCAATAAGTCATTTTAACTCATTTTAATAACAACGAAGCCAATTTTGCATGTAATACAATAATCATTGTTTTTAACTAAATTGAAAATTGAGGTAATCTTGTATCTGGCACTAACCAATTAATGTTAAGAACCTTGAAAAAAAATCAAGTCTTTTTTTAATGGTCATGAAGTTTATTTACCATGTAATACACTAATAAAAATTTCCTTTTACTAAATGGAAAACTTAGTTAACCTTATATGTGTCTAGCACTAACCACTTATAGTTGAAGAAATGTTTGGGTCAGACTAAAATGGTAACTATTGAATCAAATGTCTTTCGTAACATAATTGAGGCACTTTTACAGGCCTAAGACATTTGGTATTAGTGGTTGTATACCATTGTAGAAATAATGTCAAAAATGAAATTTAATGACAAGGGATTAAGAGGTATCCATATAACAATACAGAGTCAATCATTTACATTGTGATGTGTCATTATTTTCTCATATTTCTTAACCCTTTTTGCACCATTTTAAGTACTGATTAGTCTTAATTGTCAAATTAATTAGGCAGTTTTATTATTTGGGCCCATTAAGCTAATTTGATGTTTTTAATTTAATTTCAGGAATTAATGAAGCATTGGGCTTGAATTTAGAATTGGGCTTGAACTTGAATCAAGAATTGGGCTTGGACTTGAAGAGGGCAAACTATTTTATTCTAAAAAATTAGATCTTATCTTACCTTATCTAGATATTATTTAGATTTGATCTCATCTAAACATTATTTCATCTAGATCTTATCTTATCTTATCTAGATTTTATTTGATTTTATTTTATTTATGGACTTGGATTTAAAACAGATTTGTAAGCTTTGGGGCTGAAAAACTATATAACAGCACCAAGGTTCTAGTCTAGGCCCTCTCTCTTCTCTCTCTTCGCTCTCTTCTCTCTCCCCTATTTTCGTTTTTTTAGTTTTTCTTTGAGACATTTATTTTCGTTTTGCAATTCCAGTAGCAATAAAATTTTGTTCTTCAATTTATAAGTTCGTTCTCTTTTGATTAATGGAAGGCTAAGTCCCCAGCGTTGTTTTCTCTTGAGGATCAAGCACAGTTCTTTTTGAGGTTCTATTATTACTGTTAAATTCTGTTCAGTTTTTCCTCTTCACTAATTACTCTGAATTTGTTGCTATTAATTCATGCATGCTTAGTGCTTGATTAATTGTCTCTGCGCTTAATTTACGTTCATGCTTAATGATCATTTATGAGTAATTGGTGTATGTGTTGCTTAATCACATAATGAATGCCTTATGTTAAATTTCGCTTAGTAATTTAATTTAGGGTTGGATTAAGTGGTTAAACTGATAAAGGATAAATTCTCGCAATCTAGGATAAGAGACTTGCTTGTGAATCAAGGGGAAGCAACGTATTTTAATTCTGATATTTTCTAATTCAATTTTATTCGCTGTTTAATTTACAAAAGCAAACACCCCCCCCCCCCCAATTTGTTACTAATTCCTACTATCGGTTATGAACATTTGATTTATCATTGCTCGTTGGGAAACGACCTAGGATCACTTCCTAGTTACTACATTTTAATATTTTTTTGATTCGGGTATGGCCTCGATCACATTGTATCTGATTTTGAACTAAGTAACTTATAATAACTTAATTTAACTAAATAACAAGTGTTTTCTGTTAGACTTAATTTGAATTTTTTTTAAAAAACTAAGAGATCTCATATGATCCTTGTTAGTCGTCCTTTACGACTAACTTTTATATAGAAAAGTTTTCCAAAATGTATATAAATCTCCCATTTTATGGTTCTTTTCGGTAGGATTGTAAATAAAATTGTTTTGTTTTTATCTCTGCTCAGTAAAAGCCTCTTTCATGGAATTAATGTTAAATTTTCTTTAATTTCAAGCAAAAAGAAGCTATTTTGAAGAAGTGCCAAAGGAGTCATCGCGCTAAGCGAGCTCAATGCGTTTAGCGCGCATCAACAGCTAAGCCCAGCACCAGCGTGCTTAGCGAGTAAAGGGGAATCTGGAAAGACATATGTTACGCAAATACGCGCTGAGCGCGTTATCAGCTCGCTAAGCGAGTCGTCTGTCACTTTCCAGGCTTAGCGCTAGATTGACGCTAAGCTCAAATTCACTTACTCACGCTAAGCTCAAATTCACTTACTCGCGCTAAGCGTGAGAATGGCGCTGAGCGCGACGTCAAGATCAAGAAGCCTTTTTTGAGCCTGATTTGCACAGAATTGAGGGGAAGCGAAGAGAACTATTCAATACTCAAATGCCTGAAGAGTGTGAATTTCAGAGAGCGTAGAGCAGAGCAAGGGGCCAAGTTTTCATCTTTTAGGGAGATTAGTGAGTTTTTGAGTGATTGTGAGATTCCTAGAGGTGGAGGAGACATCCCCACTCCTTTGTAAGCAAGCAATTTCTCTTGATTCCTTTTCTTCAGTGTAAAAGGAGCTTCCTTGCCATGAAAGGCTAAAACACTTAGTTGGGGATTCTTATTGAGTAGTTGATGTAAACTCTTTTTCATATCTAATTAAGGTTGTTTTATGTGTTCACTGCTTCTATCTATGCTTATTGTATGCATGCTTGTGGCTTGATCACCTATTTGTGTGTGCTGTTAGGGACTTTAGCATTGGGAAATGTACTATTTCCTTAGAACTTGATAGAGCAGGGACTGAATAATTGCATTGCTAGGGATAGTGTGCAGGGTTTTAGTTTTCTTTATTATGCTGTGAGTATTATGTTGTTTAAATTAGGCTAAGTTCAACAAGAGGGATCTACGAACGAAGTTTGATTTAAATTAGTCCAAACTCTGGAGGAATCGGTGTTTGGTATTTTTGTCCTCAGCATAGAACACAGAAACATCTTTAATTGGAAAAACATCTTTAATTGCATCAACTTACTCAGTAGGAGGACCCAACGCCTTTAGATATCTGTTTTCACACTTACTTGTTCTCATTTATTACTTTTACTTAGGATAGAACATACTTTTGCTTTAATTCACAATCATTAATTTCTGTTTGCAAATGCCTGCTTACTTAACAAAGCTTTGCTAAATGAATAAGTTCCCTATGTTCGATACTCGGTTCATTCCATTTTAATTATTTTACTTGGCGACCCAGTGCGCTTACCGGTAAGACCACTCCCATATAAAAACAAGTAATACCAATTTGGAAGAAGGAGTAAAGAAGTATTCTAGTCGAACAATCCTAGTATTTCTTAGCACTCCATTTTCTGTTTACTCACTCATGTATATGGTCACTTTCAATTTCAAACAACAACCACGATGTTAGTGGTTTGTTGTGAGTGATTTAGTGATTATTTGCATATCGTGAAAATATAAAGTTGGTTTCAATGATGGAATTTCAAATACCATTTGTGGGATGCTTGTTTTGACGAGATTTATGCTAATATCCGTGGTTCAGTTCTGAAATGCCAAAAGTTCAAGGATTTCATGAAAGCCATAGATGCACAGTTTGAAACTTCTGATAAGGCTTTGGCAAGCACCCTTATGGCAAGGTTGTTGTCTATGAAGATCATTGGAGTCAAAAGGTATTATGAAACACATTATGGAGAAGATGGATCTTTTGGCTCAATTGAAGTCACTTGAATTTGATATTTCTTAGTCCTTCTTAGTGCACCTAATTCTAAATTCACTCCCATCAGAATATGGTCCATTTAAAATATCATACAACACACATAAAAAAATGGACTAGGTTTGATATACTTAATGTATCGTTTGATATCGAAGTACCAAGGTTTACCATCCTCCTCTTCTTCTATCAAACAACAGTGTGCAGGCTCAACATGACATTTGATGTCGATGCATGGCAACTCTCCGTGAGGGCTTACTTTGAACATGGATGACAGAGTGGCAAGCACGTCAGCCATTTGGTTTTCCTCTCTAGGAATGTGATGAAATGATGTCATCAAAGAGTTTTATCAATTCCCTGATGTAAGCCTGGTAAGGCACCAACTTGTGGTCTCTGTTCTCCCATTCACCTTTCAACTAATGAATTACCAACGCCGAGTCTTCATATACTTTAAGCAACTTGACCCTAAAGTCAATCGTTGCTCGGATCCCTAGGGCGCATGCTTCGTACTCCGCCATATTTTTGTACAATCGAAACACAATCTAGCCATGAAAGGAAAACATTGTTTGTCTGGCGAAACCAGCACCGCCCCAATACCATGACCCATTGCATTAGACGCACCATCAAACCATACAACCCATTTATCTTCGTCTTTATCTTCAACCTCTTCCTCAAACAGGGCCATAATATCCTCGTCAGGGAATTCTGGATGCATAGGCTAATAATCACTTATGGGTTGTTGAGCTAGATAATCTGCCAAGGCGCTCTTTTTTGTTGCCTTCTGAGTGACGTAGACGATATCAAATTCTGACAACAAAACCTGCCACCGAGCTATTCTTCCTGCAACAGCGGGTTTTTTGAAGATGTACTTGATGGGATCCATTTTGGACACCAATCATGTAGTGTAACTCAACATATACTGCCTCAAACGGTGAGCTACCCACGCCAAGGCACAACATGTCATTTCTAGCAATGAGTAGTTCAGGTCGCATGCTGTGAATTTCTTGCTCAAGTAATAGATGGTTCGTTCCTTTTTACTGGATTCATCGTGTTGTCCTAGCACACATCCCATCGAATCATGTAACACTGTCATGTACAAAATAAGAGGTTTTCCAGGCACCGGTGGTACAAGCACATGAGGATTCATCAAACACCGTTTAATTCTTTCAAATGCTACTTGACAATCATCGTCCCACTTAATAGACTGATTCTTACGCAACAACTTGAAAAAAGGCTCACAAGTGGCAGTTAACTGTGATATGAATCTAACAATGTAGTTCAATCTCCCCATGAAACCCTGGACTTGCTTCTCTGTACGTGGCTCGGGCATCTCGAGGATCGCTTTCACCTTGTCCAGATCCACCTTTATTTCTCTATGGCTAACAACAAAGCCGAGCAATTTTCTGGATTTTACCTCAAACGTACACTTCGTGGGATTCAATGTCAACCTATATTTACGTAGTCGCCCAAACAACTTTCACAAATTGACTAGGTGCTCCTCCTCCGTTCTTCATTTCGCAATCATATCATCCACATAGACCTTGATCTCCTTGTGCATCATGTCGTGGAATAATGCAACCATGGCCCACTGGTATGTTGCCCCAACATTTTTCAGCCTAAACGAAATCACCTTATAGCAGAAGGTTCCCCATAGAGTAATGAAAGTTGTTTTTTCATGTCCTCTGGTGCCATCTTTATCTGGTTATAACCTGAAAAATCCATCTATGAAAAAGAACAGGGAAAAATGGGTTGTGTTATCCACGAGAACGTCGATGTGTGGTAAAGGAAAATTATCCTTTGGATTGTTTCAATTTAGGTCTCGATAGTCCATGCACATTCGCACCTTTTCATCCTTTTTTGGGACTGGCACGATATTGGCAACTCATTCAGGGTACCGAGTGACAGCCAAAAAACTTGCATCGAATTGTTTCTTCATTTCCTCCTTTATCTTCAGGGACATCTCAGGTTTCATCCTCCTCAATTTTTGTTTCATCGGGGAGCACCCGGTATTCAATGGTAGCTTGTGTTGCACAATTTCTGAGCTCAAACCAGGCATATCCTGGTAAGACCAAGCGAAGATGTCTTGGTAGTCTCACAATAGAGCCATTAACTCATCTTGGACGTTAACGGACACACTAGTGCCAATCTTGACCTCCTTTTTTCCTCCACTAGTGCCCAAATTCACAACCCGTGTCTTCTCTTGATGTGGCTTTATCTCTCTTTCTTCCCACTCCATTATTCTCCTAAAATTGGGGGAATCCCCAATCCTCATCTTCTTCCTCCTCGACTTGATTTACTGGCCGCTCAAAGTCAACATCCGGGTCCTCGGTATCATTGCTTTCACAAGACTCATTGTCGGATTTGCGTCAAATCATTTAATCACAATGAAAATAAATATGCAGAAAAATGGAACGGACAAAGGTGCGAGAGGGAACATATCAATAAAAGGTTGTATATTAATAGTCGCTAGAACATTAAAGAAAAGTATTCCCAACAAGAGAATTAGACCCTAAGGCCTAGGCACAACAAATAGGGTCCAAACTACTTGATTACATTGGATTCGACACAGAAATCTGGAGTCGCTCCATGATCTACCAAATTTTCAATTAAAAGCCCGGGGAACATGGTTGCACCCTATTCGGCTGATCTTGATTGGTTTCTTCATCTAGCATAGCAACTTGATCTTCATGCATCCACCCCGTGCTGACAAAGCTCTCGTTGATGTGATAAATAGGGACCCTCTCCACCTGTGGTCCTCACCCTTGTGAACAAGCTAAGCTTCTTTCTTTCCTTTCCAAAGAAATCCTCCTCTTGTCGGCATTTGTAGGCTCGTAACCCATACCAAACCTCCCACGGTTTTCAGCAAACTTCAACAAGCTTGACGTGCCATCATTGTTCCAGCCCAAACCCATTCTAGGCTCATAACCATCTTTTAGCATAACTCGAGCTACCATCAAAGAGGCACCAGACAAATGTGGTTGTACTGGAGGAGACTCCACATAAGCACTATTCACAATTTCCAATGCTTGAAACGATGTTTCTAGTGACTCCTCCACAACTTCAATATAAGGCATAAAAGATGGACAACTCACTAGTATGTCCTCCTCGCCTGACACTATAACCCGCTGACCCCCTACCACAAATTTCAATTTCTGGTGCAATTTTGATGGGACCACCCCAACAGAATGGATCCAAGGCTGACCAACCAAGCAACTGTAGGTGGGGTTTATCTCCATCACTTGGAAAGTTATCTGGCACGTGTGTGGCCTAATCTGAATCGGGAGATCGATCTCTCCTCTCACATCACAATGACTACCATCAAAAGCCCTTACGACCATGGAGCTTGGCCACATATATGATGCATCAAATGGCAATTTATCCAATGTCGTTTTGGGCATGACATTGAGAGAAAAGCTGTTGTCAATGAGTACCTTGGCCACTATGTGGTCCATGCACTTGACGGATACGTGCAAAGCCTTGTTGTGCCATTTGCCCTCAACTGGCATCTCCTCGTCAGCAAAGATCAGGTAATTGTTTGCGGTGATGTTGACTATTCCCCCGAAACCCTCCACTGATATGTCTTGCTCCACATGGGCCTTGCTCAAGATTTTTACCAATAACACCCGATGAGGCTCAGAATGCATGAGCAACCCTAATAAAGAGATCCTTGTTGGCATTTTGTTCAATTGCTCAATTACTTTGAATTCACTCTGTTGAATGATTCTCACAAATTTGGTTGCCTCCTCAACCGATATCTCTATCTTGCTAAGGTCGTCCCCTTCCTTTGCAAACTTTTCGACAGGGGCCTCGTTATTCGCAGTCAGGCCGATTTTCTCCCTCTCGCCCATATCTGCCTTTGCCTTTCCCTTGTCATTTGACCTTGTCGGTGGCTCAAGAAGAGCAAAAATACATCCACTATGAGTCATGCCGCTCGTAGCAGAAATATTCGTGATCTTAACAGCTGGCATGCCAGTCCCAACACGCATGACAGACGCATCCTGTCTTCCATCAGATCCCTGTACGCCATACCTCCACGGTACTACCTTGTCTCTTTTATAAGGGAAGGGTGCTGGCATCTTTGCTACAGAGGGCCGGAAACCTCGAGGTATCTGAGTGGTAATATTTCTGATGAAATGAATTACCAAAGGTTTAGGCTTACTTGGGTTTATGTCACTCGACTTCATGAATACCTCTCTTTCCTTCTTTTTTGCAATGTGGATTTCAATTTGACCTCTACTTATTAGTCCCTGCAGCAATTCCTCAGCCATTGGGCACCTTTCTACATCGTGCAATGCCATTGAATGCATTAAGCACGGATCTCCCTTATTACCATCACATTCAATCTCACTGACCTCACGCAACGCCTCCAATATGAATCATTTTGGAGTCGACACATCCCCTATCTGTTTCAACTCTTGAGATTTCCCTTCTCCCACCACATTCACTGACGAGCTTCCATGATTTGCAAGTGGATTAGTCCTTACATTGGGACTATTCTCTTGAAATGTAAGCCATCCCGCATCAATCAAACTTTGTACTTTGTGCTTAAGAGCTATACATTGCTCAACGGAGTGCCCTGGGACACCACCATGATAGGCACATATGGCGTTAGGATTGTACCATCGGGGAAATGGAGGTTGATAGATCTTTCTCGGGCTCACTACAATCATTTGGCTGCTGAGTAAGGATGGTAGTAGGTTGACGTATGACATTGGGATTAGGGTGAACTCCACGGGTTTTCTCTTTGGGAAGTTCCTCCTTGGGTTGGTGTTTGTATTGAGGTTGGGATTTGCACTCGGTTTGGGCTGTGTAGGGAATGGATTTTGTGGGTGATGTTGGGGAGGTCTTTGTGGTTGATTAGGCATTCTCGGTCGGAAGGGCGTTGGGCAGGGGGGAGATCCGATATTGGCTGAGTAATTATATTGGTGCGGGGGATACTGATACATAGGGTTGTGAGGGGTTTGCGGGGATTTTGGCCATGCGAGTACTGTGGTCACGACACTGTGGTCATGGTGTGGGCGTCTCCTTCCTTTTTGTTTGCTCCACCTACCTCAGGCCTCCTATTGCCGGAACTCGTTGAGGCAACGTATTCAAACTTACGCCTTCTTAGGCCTACTTCGATCCTTTCGCCTGCAAATACCAGATCTGCAAAACTCGAGGGCATATATCCCACCATCTTCTTGTAGCAGAACACATGTAAAGTGTCTATTATCATTGTGATCATTTCCTTCTCCATCATTGGGGGCGCTACATGAGTTGTAGATCCCTCCATCTCTAGGCATATTCTTTGAAGGATTCCTACTCCCTTTTGCACATGTTTTGCAATTGCATTCTATTTGGGGCCATATCAGAATTGTACTGGTATTGCCTGATGAAGGCAGCCATTGGGTCTTTCCAGGAACGGACCCGGGAAGATTCTAGATTGGTGTACCAAGTGATAGCTGCCCCAGCCAAAATCTCTTGAAAAAAATGCATCAAGAGTTTTTCATCCTTCGCGTATGCTCTCATTTTTCAGCAGTACATTTTCAGATGGTTCTTGGGGCAAGTAGTCGACTTGTACTTGTCAAAATCTGGCACCTTGAACTTCGGAGGAATGATGACGTCGGGCACTAGGCACAGTTTCACCATGTTAGCAAAGGCAAAATCTCTGCCTCCTTCAATGGACCTCAACCTCTCTTCTATATGATCAAAATTTTCTCTTTCCACCATGGCAGGAGGTCCTCTTTCCACTACAAAATGTCAGGGTTATGGTTGTGGGCGATATTGAGGGCCCCCATAGTGTTTGGCAGGGGTACGCCACAAAACGCCTGCCCCTCAGTAGCATATCTGAGGTGAGGCTCGAAGTCAGCTAGAACGTGGTCTCAGGGTACTTTAGGTGTCTCCCCCATGGGTTGAGAGACATGTGCATGACCAGACTGGGGTTGTTGGCTCTCAAAGGGTATGGGAGCGGAGTTGTTGACATTCTTATCGGGTGCGTGTGCAATATTGGGTGGCGCATAATTGGGAGACAAGGCATATGGTGGGAAGGGATGCTTGCTCTAGACTTGCACAAAATAGGGGCTGCTTGTACTTCCCAACACTTCGATAGCAGATGGGTAAGTCGGGTTCACCTCAATGGCGGTACTTGTGCCAACGACTGTAGCCACATTGACCAACATCATTTTTCTCATACTCATTATGGCCTCCATCATGGTGGTCATTTGGTCTTTCATGGCCTCCAAGTCGACCTTCATTTGTTCTTGAACTTCCTCTACATCACTCATGATTCTAGCCTTGGCACGTGTTCGATAAGGGTGTCGTAAAGTGCGTTTGTTCCTTTTGATTACTATGATTACGTTTTGACGACGACAACGACTATTGCTCGAGGGACACAGAACAAGAGAACAATGTAGGGAATGATCACGATCGCGATTCGGTAGCGCCTCGACTTCACTTTTCTTCCTTCTTCCTCTTCTTTCTCTCGTTCTCTTTCTTTTTCCAACTTTTGAACCCTTAAATCCCTCCCCAGCATGGCTATTTATAGGAAAAATCCATTTTGGGGCAGGGGAAGATCACCCAGGCAAGCTAGTCACTTAGCCCTAAAGGAATGAGCTTGCCCAGGCGTAGTGAGCCCAGGAAAGGTCTATCAACCTCCATTTCCCCGATGGTACAATCCTAACGTCACATGCGCCTATCATGGTGGCAACTTGGGGCACTCTGTCGAGCAATGTATACCTTTTAAGCACAAAGTACAAAGTTTGATTAATGCGGAATGACTTACATTTCAAGAGGATAGTCCCAATGTAAGGACTAATCCACTTGCAAATCATGGAAGCTCGTCGGTGAACGCGATGGGAGAAAGGAATTCTCAGGAGTTGAAACAAATAAGGGATGTGTCGACTCCAAAATGATTCATATTGGAGGCATTGCGCGAGGCTGGTGTGATTGCATGTGGTGGTAATAAGGGAGATCCATGCTTGATGCATTCAAGGGCGTTGCATGATGTAAAAAGGTGCCCAATGGATGAGGAGCTGTTGCAGGGACTAATAAGTAGGGGTCAAATTGGAATCCACAATGCAAAAAAGGAGTAAGTAGAGGTATTCATGCAGTCGAGTGACAAAAGCCCAAGTAAGCGTAAACCTTTGGTAATTCATTTCACTAGAGATATTACCACTCAGATACCTCGAGGTTTCCAGCTCTCTGTAGCAAAGATGCTAGTGCTCGTCCCTTATAAGAGTGACAAGGCAGTACCGTGGAGGTATGGCATACAAGGATTCAACGGGAGGCAGGACATGTCCGTCATGCGTGTTGGGACTAGCATGCCAGCTGCTAAGATCACGAATATTTTTGGTACAAGTGGCATGACTCGTAGTGGATGTATTTTTGCTCCTCCCGAACCACCGGCAAGGTCAAAAGACAAGGGGAAGGCAAAGGTAGATATGGGCGAGAGGGAGAAGACGGGCCTGACCACGAATAATGAGGCCCCTGTCGGAAAGTTTGTGGAGGAAGGGGATGACTTTAGCAAGAGAGAGATATCGGCTAAGGAGGCAACCAAATTTGTGAGAATCATTCACCAAAGTGAATTCAAAGTAATTGAGAAATTGAACAAAATGCCAGCCAAGATCTCTCTATTAAGGTTGCTCATACATTCTGAGACTTATCGGGCATTGTTGGCACAAGACATATCAGTGGAGGGTTTTGGGGGAATAGTCAACAACATCACCACAAACAATTACCTGACTTTTGTTGGCGAGGAAATGCCAGTTGAGGGCAGGGGGCACAACAAGGCTTTGTGCGTATCCATCAAGTGCATGGACCACATAGTGGCCAAGGTAGTTGTTGACAACAACTCTCTGTGTCATTCCATATCCGCACTGGTGAACACAAAGAGGAAATGGGACTAAGAGGGTGCCACTCCTCTATTCCTTTAAAGATGGTGATGTTCCCTCTTCAATTTTTTTTTTTCGTTTTTCATCATTCATGATTTGAGATTTATGTTGGTGTTGGTGTTGTTGTGTATTTGGTTGTTCTTCTCCTCCTCAAAGCTCTATTTTTTTTCCTGTTGCTAGCAACTGCTTCCCACTAGGATATTATGGAGAGAAAGAGTAAAAAAATCTTTTTTTTAAATTGTTGCAAATCTTAGGAGTTCTTATAGAAGCAATAGGTTCAATAAGATGCTCCAATAATGGATATTAGCAAGACCAGATCTTGAGACTAAGATCTACTTGCAAGAACTCTTATTGGATATTGCCTAATCGTATTTGCTATTGACTAGTTCCACTTTTTGTACTTTATAACTACAACTTTCTAAATTTTTAAGCATGAAACAACTCTCAATGGTTTGATATTGGAAAAATGGTTCAGCCATAGACAAAAGTAAATTAGAGTTAACAAAAAATAGCATGCACTTTTTTTGTTTAATTAATATACATCTTTAGAGTGAGACACTGAAAGTGGGAGGTAGTCACAAACTGAAAAAGTTAACATTCAGAATTAGGAAATTAGGGATTGAATTAGAAAGATTAGGAATAAGGTGGCCTTTTAATAAAATATTAATGTATTGTTCGGGGCCCACAAAATTGACGTGGCATTAGAATGTGCACGTCAACCCTCTTAGTCAACCCTGACACCAGAGCGCAAGCGCAACTCCCTCAGCAGTTGGGTTATTGGACCGACAAGTTATTAACAAATATCTATATATTTAAATCTTAATGATAATGCTATTGTTTCTTTATCAAGTTACATATACATACTTATCTACTAGGAACAAATTATCTATAAGTGATGGATTATCTGTAATCCATTGGATTATCTATAAGTGATGAATTATCTCTAATAGCTATTATTTTCAAGTTATGAATTATCTACTAGCTATTATCTACAAGCTAGGAATTATCTACAAGAGTTGTAACATTACTGTAACAACTCCTACAATCAAGGACCCGAAGCTCCTATCCCACATTATAAATACCAGGTTCTATCTCACCCTTTTCAATTCCATTCTCAACTCACTCAAATACTTACTTGAGTGTCAGATCAGAGTCTTTTGTTTTGCAGGTCCCCTTTTGTGTTCTCCTAGTAAATGGTACCTATAGTCTGACGTGGGAGATCGTGGACCCCATCTTGGCTACGTCGACCCTGACACCGGTCCGCTCTAGATTTCGATAAGTAAATTTGGTGCCCACCATGGCGTTGTGGTAAAACTTTCCCTACGGCTTCTTTTCACCAATGGTTAGCATGTGGTCTGACCTCAAACGCGAGACACCTCTAGAGAGCTCTAACCTTTCCCCAACAACCATGACAGACAATGACACTCTCTAATAACTCCAAACACGTATTACAAAGATGGAGTGGTGTCATGAGGAAGAACTCAAAAAGCTAAAGGCTAACCACAACCAGTTGGAGGCTCATGTGAGATGCCCCCAGGGCGGCAAGCACTTTGTCCACACGATTCACAAACATACTTAAGGGGAATCACACCCCCAACAAACCATCAACACACAAGATGATCCCAACCTTTCGCACATACACCGCCATGAAGGACGGATGACTCGTCGACATCCCTTTGTCGATCATATGATGGAGGTCAAGTTGCATTTAGGTTGGAAACCTCTCAACCTACAACACTACGATGGAACTACAGATTCAGACGAGCATTTGGATGCATTCCTCACCTAGGCTAATCTTTACACGAACGACAACACAATCTTGTGTCGAGTTTTTCCAACGTCCCTCAAAGTGGCAACATTGACATGGTACAGAGGACTCCCCCCACAGTCCATCGATAGCTTTGACACCCTTGTCAAACGTTTCAACTTTTTGTATAACACTAGTCAGTCACACTGCATGACTTTTGCTGCTCTGGCCAGTCTGCGACAGGCGAACAATGAATCACTCTATAAGTTCATGTACAGGTTCAACCGAATTGTTATCCAGATCAAAAACCTGAATCTTGAAGTGGCACTACACTCCATGTTGCTCCCTCTACGACTGGTAAGTTCGCAAACAGTCTATGCAAAAAACCTCCCAAACGCATGAACAAGTTACGCGAAATAGCCAAAGGCTATACTCAAATGGAGGAGATGTTAAGGTTCAAAAATGAAGTCTGACAAGCCAAACAAAAGTGGGACAAAAGAGAAGGGGACACCAAGACTAACTCAGACAAGTCGGACAAAAGGCACAAGCCGGACAAGGGCTAGCCTCTCCCAAAGGGACACAGGGTACGAGTGTAACACACCATTGACTGTGAATTAACCCATTATTCTCGAAGAGGCCTTCAACTCGAAGATACCCATAAAGCTACCTCTGGCATTTCCTCCCAGACTCGGGTCAGACAAAACCAAACACTATACATACCATCATAGCTATGGTCACAATATAGAAGACCGTTGGGCCCTAAAAGATAAAATTGAAGAACTCACACAAGCTGGATACCTAGCCCAATTTGTGAAGAAGTCTGACAATAACCCAGCAGGAGCGAGACCCGGAAGGCACCAAGACAACCAACACAAAAATCATGATGTCGATAGAAGGAGGGATAAAGTAGAAAATAGAGGGAGACAGAGGCATCACCAGTAGAGACGCGAATGTCAGCCTTAGCAAGAGCAGAAAAATGAGTCCGTCCAACAAATCAGAGGGGCAATCAACACCATTGTGGCCAGATTTTCCTATGGAGGGTTGTCCAATAAACCCCAAAAGTGTAATCTTCACACCATCCATGATATTGGCATCAACTACCTCAATATACAATCACCAAGAAGTTTCCCTATCATAACTTCAGAGGCATCAATCTTGTCAACCAGGATGGCCCCATGGTTGTCTCCATAGTGACCGCCAATTTCATGGTGTCTAAGGTGCTTATTGACCAAGGTAGCTCCACAGACATACTTTATTGGAAGACATTCCAGAGACTTAAAGCCTCACCTGATACAATCCAGCCACATTATGGATCACTCCTCGGCTTTGCAGGAGAAAGAGTAGAAACCAGAGGCTACGTGGACCTAATGACCACCTTCGGTCAAGGCCAACTCTCAAGGAGAATCATAGTCAGGTATTTAATTGTCGATGCAAATACCTTTTACTTTGCATTGATTGGCAGGAAAACGTTGAACGAACTTGGGGCCATCGTCTCTACACCTCATCTTAAGAGAAATTTCCCAACCTTGATAGGAGAGATCGTAACTGTCAAGGAGGACTAGAAGCAAGCCTGACAGTGCTACGTTGAAAGCTTAAAGGTGGAACCCTAGCCTCCAGTTCGAGAGCCTAATAAGCCTTCTTCCCCATCTGGTGGCAGCAGTCAAGTCATGAGTGTGGATGAAGGGTTCCCAATCTGAGCCCTAACCATTTACGAGGCAACCAAGGGAGATCAAGATAACGTATTTAATATGGATCTGCATGGTGACACTATTGACAATGGCCCAAAGCTTATTGAAGAACTTGTCAAGCTGCAGCTCGAACCCAAACCTGGGCAATGTACATAGCTTAGTAGGGACCTCACCAGCCATGAGTACAGACGTATAGTTGATGTTTTACGCAGGAACATACACCTATTTGCATGGCAACCATCTGACATATCGGGTATCCACCCTAGCATCATATGTTGCAAACTGACTGTATGCCCTCGGGCTAAACCAGTTTCATGAAAGAGGAGGAAGATGGGAGAAAAGTGACACAAGGCAATCAGAGAGGAGGTGGACAAGCTACTCAAGGCCTAGTTTATCAAAGAAATTAGGTACTCTACCTAGCTAGCCAATGTCGTCATGTTCAAAAAAGTCAATGACAAATGGTGAATGTGCACTGACTACAATGACCTCAACAAAGCATTCCCCAAGGACACATATCCTTTAGTCGACGGCGCATCCAGGTTCTAAGTACTAAGTTTCTTGGATGCCTATTCAGAATACAATCAGATCAGAATACACACCCCAAACGAAGAGAAAGCAACATTTGTAATTGAGGATGCTAATTTCTGCTACAGGGTCATGCCTTTTGGCTTGAAAAATGCAAGCGCCACATACCAAAGACTAATGGATCGGATCTTCAAAGAATAGATAGGATGAAATGTCAAGGTCTATGTGGATGACATGGTCTTCAAGTATCACAACATAGTCCAACATGTGGCAGACTTGGAAGAGGTGTTTAGAGAGATTCACAAGTATGACATGCACCTCAACCCTGAAAAATGTACCTTTGGGGTTGGCTACGGAAAGTTTTTGGGATTCATGATTACCTCCATGGAATAGAAGCTAACCCTAACAAGTGCACAAAAATACTAGAAATGCAAAGCCATTCTACAAGCTACTCCGACTGGTGTCTCTGTCTAGGTTCATCCCGAAACTCGAGGAGAAGGCAAATCCATTCTACAAGCTACTCCGAAAAACCGAGTCATTCTTGTGGGATGAAGCTTGCGAGCAATCCTTCTTAGCCATTAAGAAAACTATCGCAACACCACCAATCTTGAGTCAACCAAAGCCAGGAGTACCCTTGCTCCTTTACCTCTCAGTCGTAGAGAAGGCCTTCAGTTCTGCCCTCGTCCAGGAAAAAGGAAAACACCAAATTCCCATCTACTTCACCAGATGAGAAACAACCCCCAGTTCTGCCCTTGTATCCTTCATGATGGTAAGAAGCGGTACCAGATGATAGAGAAGGTAACATTGGCACTCGTAACCTCATCCCGATGCCTCAGGTCATATTTCTAGAGCCGCCAGGACATTGTGAAGATAGATCATCCTATCAAACATGTGTTGAGAAAGCTTGAACTTGTTGGAAGGATAGTAGCATGGTCCGTAGAAGTATCAGAATTTGACATCCAATATGAACCTCAAGGTCCCATGAAAACCTAATTCATAGAGGACTTCATAGTAGAGTTTGCTGGCAATGACTAAACCTCCCCAAACTGGTGGAACCTCTACGTGGATGGAGCATCCAACATAAAGGGAAGTAGGGACAAGCATCATCCTTGAAGGGCTCGACAATGTTACTTTAGAGCAAGCTCTCAAGCTCAATTTCAAAGCATCAAACAATCAAGCTAAATATGAGGCACTTATAACATGCCTAAAGCTAGCAAAAGAAGTTAAAGCCAAAAAGATAAGGTGTTACACTGACTCATACCTTGTTTAAGGGCAAGTTGCAAACAAATATCAAGCCAAGGTTCAAGTACTATCATGTTGCAAAAACCCTCATTGATGACTTTGATTGCTTTGAGTTGTTCCACATACCAAGGGAGAACAACACTAGAGTAGACTTGCTCTCCAAACTGGCCAACACTAAAAAGATCGGGCATCTCAATACCATCACCAAGAGACATTACAAGCTTCGACCATAGACACCAAAGAGGTCATGGCTAAAGAAGAGGACCTAGACTGGATGAACCCCTATAAGAACTTCTTAATTTGGGGGGTGTTTCCATCAAACGGAAATGAATCCCGATGCCTAAAAAGGAAGACCAGCTACTATGTCATCCTTGACAATAAACTGTTCAAAGGAAGGTTAACAACACCCTTGCTCAAATGCTTGAACAACCAACAAGCATATTACGTCATGCGAGAGCTACATGAAGGAATTTGTGGTCTCCAGACTAAAGGACGTTCCCTGGCAACCAAAGTGGTGTGTGCCAACTACTATTGGTCGACACTCAGGGCTGACACCCTCGACATCATAAGGAGGCGTAAATGATGCCAGGAATTAACAGATGTTCCATGCACCCCTCCCGACAACCTCCACAACCTGAGCTCCCATTGGCCTTTCACCATGTGGGGGATGGACATATTGGGACCATTGTTAAAAGCCCTAGGAGCGGTCAAGTACTTGTTATTTGCCATTGACTATTTCACTATGTGGATCAAGGAAAGGCCATTATGAGAAATCTCAGCCAACGAGGTAGAAAAGTTAACCTAGAAACACCTCATATGCATATATGGTCTCCTTTATGCCCTAGTCACCGAAAATGATACTCAATTCAAAGCGTAAGCTTATGAAGAATTCTTGAAGAAGCTAGGTGTCAAGCACCTTGTGACTTATGTTGAACATCCCCAGACCAACGGTCAGGTAGAGGCAGTAAACAAGGTTATCCTTAAAGTCCTACGCACAAGACTTGACAAGCCCGAGTGTTTGTGGAAGGAAGAACTCCCCAATATACTTCATGCTTATCATTGCTTACCCTAGACAACAACCAAAATACGACACAGATGCCATGACCCCTGTCGAAGTTGGGGAACCATCAACAAGAAGGTTGTTTTTCCAGGCACAACAAAATGAAGAAAATATGAAGGTGGAACTAGAGATGAAGGATGGAGTCCAAAAGATGGCTAGAATCAACGAAGAGGCCACCAAGCTCTGAGCATCAAGAAGATACAACACTAAGGTCCAGCCTCAAGCCTGGCAACCTAATATGGTGAGTCTCACAAAAATCTAGGATTGATGCATCCCTGGTGGATTATCCATAGGCTCATCAAACCCAAGGTCCCCCCTTGGTGAGTCTAGTTTCTCCAAAGGCTCATCAAACCCAAGGTCCGGCCTTGGTGAGCCTTGCTAAATCTCAAGATGAACGCGGCCTTGATTCAAGGGGCTCATTAAACCCAAGGTTCACCCTTGGTGAGCCCTCTGTTGCCAAGTTTTAACTTTGCGGGAATCTAAGGTATGCAAGGTCCACCCTTGACAAGCTTCTTTATTATCAACTTTTATCTTTGTAGGAACACAAGAAACCCAAGGTCCATCCTTGGTAAGAATTCCTATAGAAACCCAAGGCATGCCCTTGGTAAGCTTACTCCTTTGGAACTACGATGAGCATAACCAAAGGTCCAGGTTAAAACACTCGTCCTTGAATAAGAGGTTTCACAAGGCAAAAAATAGATACCCCCAGACTGGTTAGCAAGACCTTCAATCAGGTGGAAACCAAACTAAGTCCTCATAAGCCTTAGGTGAGAAGCTCCGCAAAGTGAAAGGAAGCATCACCCAGATTGATTGGTAAGACCTTTAACCAGGTCAAAATCAAACCCGGGATGATCTTATGTCATCCAATTCTTTATTTCATACAAATCCGCCAAGGTCTCACTTCCTATGCCGCCAAGATCCCATCCTCATCAAGATAGGCTATCCTTACTACCACAAGCAATGAAGCATTGTATAAACAAAAGGCAACAACATGCAAGACACACAACAAACCAAGTTTCAGGAGCAAACAAGGCGAATGCATTAAAAATAGAAGAATATTGTTAAAGTTACAAAGTCATTACGACCCAAAATCTAGTAAAGAAAAAAAACAGAAAGGGCAACCTAAACATTGGCCCCAACATCTTTCTCTACACCAACATCCTCCTCCATGATAATTATTTCTTCCTCGTCAAGCAGTTAATTGTCCTTTACGTCCTTAAATGGGTCAAAAAGACCCAAGTTAAGATCTTTTGTGAAGAACCCGACCTGCCTAACGGCCTTGTAAAAGCCCTTCTTGTGTGGCTCCATGGCTTCCTTCTTGAACTCCAACAACTCCTCTTTAAGCTCTTTACTGGCCTTCCTCCCCTTCGATGCCTTGAGCTCAAACTCCTCCTGCTTGGACTCTGACTCTTTCAACTGGGCCCGGAGACCAGTAATCACCTTAATAGACTCAACAACAAGCTCTTCCTTCTCTACAATAGTGCTCTCCACCTTGTCAGTCAAGTCATTTTTCTCTCTTAGCAAGTCCTTATAATGCCTGAACATATTGTCATCGACCAATCTGGTGTGCAACAGCTTAGCAAGGGCATCATCGACCCTGGACAACTATCGGTGGTTAGACCGAGTGGCCTCATCAAGGGTGACAGTAACATTGACCACCTTGGGATGCTTCACTCTCCATATTGTTCGAGTAGTGGCCCTCCACTCTGCAACCTTAGTCTCTAAAGAGGAAACCCTTCCTGATGCCTCTATTCATTCTCCTCCAGAATCACCAAACTCCTCTGAAGGAAGACACAAAGTTAGTCAAAGTTCTCTGCTTCAGTCCATATCCCATGCTCCATATTGAATCAGTATCACGAGAAGTATAAACATGATATAGGGAGACACTGGGCAAGAAGAGAAGGAAGGCAACACCAACGACAACACAAATGAAGTTGAAACTGGTGAAGTGGAAGAAGAAGGAGGTGGGACCACCAAAGTACTCATAGTCACTACACCAACACTAAGCAAAGGTGTAACAGTGATGGAAGGAGGAGCCATGATAGGAGCGGCCAAAGGGACTAGTGCAGCAACCATGGTAGATAGGGAGACAGAAACCTCCTGAGTAGGCAAGGAAGAAGGTGTCGAAGGAGTGAGAGCAGCAATAGTAGCCTGGATGACCAAGGAAACAGAAGGTGAACGGGTCAGCCCTGACATCAACCCGGTCACCAGTTTAAGGTCTTGGAGACTGAAGGGAGCCCTTGATGTTGGATCAAATGGCCTCAGAATAATTAAGAAGGGGGGTTGAATTAATTATTAATGTGTCTTGACTAATTAAAAAATTAACCTTCTTAATGTTACTAGATTCGACTAGGCTTTTACTACAAAGTTAAGAAAGTAAAGAACAGAAACAAAAACTTAACCAAAAGTAAAAGTGGTAATTAAAAGTACACAGTGGAAATTAAAGAGTGTAGGGAAGAAGAAGACAAACATAAGATTTATACTAGTTCGGCCACAAACCGTGCCTACATCTAGTCCTCAAGCAACCTACGATTTTTGAGATTTCTTTTCAACCTTGTAAAATCCTTTACAAGCCAAAGATCCACAAGTGATGTACCCTCCCTTGTTCTCTTTGAATAACCAAGTGGATGTACCCTCCACTTGAACTGATCCATAAGAGATGTACCCTCTCTTGTTCTCAGTATAACAATCCCCAAGTAGATGTACCCTATACATGTACCACAAAGGATGTACCCTCCAATGTGTTGGGACAAAGAATTCTCAGGTGATTAGTCCTTTGAATCTTTGTAAGGGGCAACAAAAGATATCTCAGGCGGTTAGTCCTTTGAAATCTTTTGTTTAAGGGGAAGGGAAGAATCAAAAGAATTCTTAGGCGGTTAGTCCTTTGAATTTTCTTGGAAAGAGAGAAGAGAGACACAAAAAAATTCAGGCAGTTAGTCCTTCTATTCTTTTGGCAAAGGGAGAAGAGAATGAAAAAGAATAACACGAGTTTTTTATCAAAGAACTTTTCTTGAAAGAGAAAGTATTGAACAAAAACTTTTAGAAAGATGAAGAGAAATGAGTTAGAAAGTTCTGTAGAAAAGCGTTGAAAGATTGATTGAAAGATTTTTCAAAGATTGATGCCATGGTCACATATTTATAATCTCTTGATGACTCAAGTTAAAGTTTGTGACTCTTTTGAAAATTAGTCACTTAAAAAGTTGTGACTTTTGAAAAAATCTTCAGAAACAAGTCACTTGAAGAATTGTGACTTTTAGAAATTTATTTTTCGAAATCAGTCACTGGTAATCGATTACCATTAAGGTGTAATCAATTACACATCAACAGATGTGACTCTTCATGTTTAAATTTTGAAAATCAAAATGTTTAGAACTCTGGTAATCGATTACAAGTATTGTGTAATCGATTACACATGTTTAAAATGATTTAAAACTATTTAAACATAAGTTGTGACTCTTGAAATTTGAAATCTAACGTTTTAAAATACTGGTAATCGATTACTACCTTCTGGTAATCTATTACCAGAGAGTAAAACTCTTTGGTAATGATTTTGTGAAAACTTCTTGTACTACTCTATGTTTTGAAAAACTTTTTTAGTACTTATCTTGATTGAGTCTTCTCTTGATTCTTGAATCTTAAGTCTTGATTATTCTTGAATCTTGATTCTTGAAACTTGATTCTTGAATCTTGAATCTTGATTCTTGAAACTAGATTCTTGAATCTTTGAAATTTGCTTAACTCTTGATTCTTTGGCATCATCAAAATAACCTTGGAAGGCATTGCTTCCACACTTGACTTCTTAGGTTCGGATACCCCAACCCCGTCATCATGCTTCCTCTTGGCCAGGAAAAAAGGAGTCACGCTAGAGTGACCTCAACAGCTTCATCATCATCAGGGCCAAACCTAGTAGCAAGTTGACCCATTTTTCCTACAAGAGGCTCAACGGTAGAAGGAGGCACATCATCACCAGGAAGTCCGACGTGCTTCACCAAGAATGTCCATGCGAAACCGCTCGCAACAAAGAGAAATAGAATGTCCCTCTTTAATGCGCACTCTAATGGTCAAAAAGGGAAAAATTGTCAAAAACAAGGGCCTCTTATATGACACACCTGAATTTTCCTGTAGAACAACAAGCATGAGTACCCCATACAAAGCAACCTGGACAACACTTGTCCAGGCTGGGGGGTCTTGACAAACCTGCAACCCTTGAACATGTTGAGGCTGCCACCCTCGACACCGAACAACCTCTTTTGCCAACAAGCTGGACTTAAAGCTTAGGGAGCTTATGTACTGTTCGAGGTCCATAAAATTAACTTAGCGTTAGAATATGCACCTCAACCATGACACTAGAGCACATTCATAGCTCCTTCAGTAGCCAGGCTATTGGGCCGACATGTTATTAACAAATATTTATATATTTGAATCTTAATGGTAATGCCATCGTTTCTTTATCAAGTTGTTTGTACTTACCTGTGAATGTATGTATACATGATTTTGATGATACCAAAGATAAGCGCTTCTCAAGTTTGATCCAAGTCAAGAATTTAGAAATTCAGAAAATAACTCCTGAGAGTCACATCTGTTCAAGAGATTTTTGAATGGTCATCAAAGGCCTATAAATAAGTGACTTGAGACACAAAATGTATGAAAGAGTATTCCAAGAGAACTTCATTGCCAAATGCTCTCTGAAAATAAACTCTTGGGCAAACACTTGCAAATCCATTAAGAGTTTCTCCATGGACTTCAATTATAATATCCTTCTCTTCAAGAGAGAATTCTTCTTTCTTTCTTCTCATTCAAAGAGATTGATTAAGGGACTGAGGGTCTCTTAAGTTGTAAGGATTCCTGAACACAAGGGATGGGTTGTCCCTGTGTGGTTCAAACTTTGTAAACGGATTTTTACAAAGGGAGTGGAAAATCTCAAGTGGATTGCTTAAGTACTGGATATAGGCACGGACTTTGCCGAACCAGTATAAAAACTGTGTTTGCATTCTCTCTTCCCTTATCTCATTCATTTTATTGCAATCAATTTTGTCTTACATGTTTAAAGAACATTATTAAATTGATTGCTGCTTCTTCTGCATTCTGAGCCTATCTTTCCTTTTAGAAGGGGATTAAAAGTTTGTTAGTGGGAAATTAATTCACCCCTTTTTAAGATTTTTGAGGCCACATGTCTAACATTACCTATTTACTAGCAATGAATTATCTATAAGTGATGGATTATCTATAATCCATTGGATTATCTATAAGTGATGAATTATCTATAAGCTATGAATTATATACTAGTTATTATCTACAAGCTATGAATTATCCACTAGTTATTATCTACAAGCCAGGAATTATCTACAAGAGTTGTTACACCATTGTAACAGCTCCTAAAATCAAGGACCCAAAGCTTCTATCCCATGCTATAAATACCAAGTTCTATCTCACTCTTTTCAATTTCATTCTTAACTCACTAACGTACTTACTTGAGCATCGGAGTCCTTTGTTTTACAGGACCCCCCTTGTGTTTTCCTAGTAAAGGGTACCTATAGTCTAATGTGGGAGATCGTGGACCCCATCTTGGCTACATCGACCTTCACGTCAGTCTGCTCCAGATTTCAGTAAGCACAATTAAATTAAAAACCAAAATAGAAAAATAAAAATAGAAAAGTTGTTATAAAATCCTTAGGTTTGAATTGCAAAAAACAAAATTGATTGGTTGGTGTAGCTGTGAAATTCACATATAGTTTCATGATTGGAATATACATAATACACACTGATGTAACTTATTTTAAAGTCAAACCAAAGTAACGACCAGTTAGAAAAGAGTAAATAGTGAAATTATTTTATAGATTTTTTTAGATTATTCAATTATATATTGTTATGTACTAGAAGTAAATTTGTATAATTGCTTTAAAAGTTATACTAATGATGATTATTATGATTTTGGAAAGAGTATCAAATCACTCAAGTAACAAATAAATAAGTAGGATCGTCTTCACATAGACTTGTGTTGTAATTAAGTAATTAATAATAAATTTAGGCTAAAATATGTTTGTGATCCTCTAATAAATATTCAAAATTAGTGTTCGTTCCCTAAGAATTTTTTTCTTCTTTCTTATTCCTTGATAAAACAAAAATTTTGTTTTCTGTCCTTGGCACTTTTTATAGTCCTTGATAAATTAGCAAATTTTGTGTTTGCTCTCTAATAAAAAAATTCATTTCGTATTTGTCCCTTTGAAAAATACTAATGACAAATGAAAAAATTTATCAGGAGCAAACATAAAATTCGTTAATTTATCAAGGACTAAAGAAAAGTGTTAAGTGTTGAATCAACATCCCTAATTTTAATTATGACAAACCATTAGCAATGAAAATTAAAAGGATGATGGATTTAAGTGATGAATAACATTCTCCATAAGTATTTTAGTGTTTTATACTTTAAGACACAAACATGTTCATTCATTTTGAAGTGCTCAGAAAGGCTCAAAACAGTTATTAGTGTGTTGTGAACTCAAAAGAATTCTTAAAGCCCGTCAACATGATGAAAACTACTTCCCTGTGAGCACTTAATCGTGGCACTTTACTAATCAACACGACCTTACATAGAAGACTTATCAAAGGCAACATGAAGAGCATTTAGAAGCAGAATGAATCTGTCAGAATATAATACACTTGAGAAGAGAATGATTGCAAATTTAGAAGAAGAGCTGGAAAGAATAAAAGCCAACCAACATGCTTAGAACATTGTACCTATTTGAGAAAACCCCAAGAAAACTGAAGAAGAAGACACCTCAGAAAGGCTTAGAAAGGTCAAACTGAAAACAGACAACAAAAGTTGATATGCCTAAAAGTTGGAGATTTGTTTCTTCACATCCTCCAAATCTGATCATTGGAGAAACAATATATGGAGTCAAGACTAGAGCCTCTTTGAACAAAGAAAATGGAATGATGTCCCTTCTCTTAACCATTGAGCCAAAGAGCATTGAGTAAAGATTCTTGGGTGATTGCTATGGAAGAAGAGTTTAGCCAATTCACCAAGAACAATGTCTAGAATCTTGTTGCCTTTCCTAATAATTAGTCAATGATTGGAACCAAATGGGTTTTCAAGAACAAACCTAATGAGGATAGAGAAGTAGTAAAAAAACCGAGGCTGAAATAATCGATTATCAATTGTGGTAGTTGATTATTTCATCACAGACAGAGCTTCTTAAGTTTTCATATGCAATTTAATCGATTATAATAAATGGTAATCGATTATCTCAAGCTACAAAGCCTTCCTTATTCTGAAATTGGCTTTTGTAATTGATTAATTCATTACTTCTTGCCAAATTTTAAGTAAAAGTGAGTTATGTTGCTTGTTCTAACACTTTGTAATTAATTGCAAAACCTTGTAATTGATTAAACTTTGTTGAACTCATTGTTTCTAAGAAACTTAGAGATCAATCCATTTTCCTAATATATTTGATTCACACTAAGCATGAATAAAAGAAAATTTAAATTATATCAAGCATCATGTCTAGTCTAAAAACATCCAATACAAATGTCACATTTGTAAAAACTTGTTTGACATTGTAAAATTATCAAACTAAAACTAAAACCTAAAGACTAATTTTCAAAGATTTAATCTTTGATCCAACAATATCCCCCTTTTTAGTTTTGATCATGCCAAACCATATAATGTGTATTGATGTTTTTTCTTGTCAATGTACTTGTTCTACATCATGCTTAACAAAAACATCAATAACATCTTCTCAATTAAAGCAACTAGGTACATACTCAAGTCAATCATATCTTTCTCCCCCTTCTGGCATCATAAAGACAAAAAGTGTGTATCAAATGAGAATAACAAATAAAAACACATAACACAAAAGGTAGAGAATAGAAAATTATATCATATATTTCAATCAAAATAGACTAAAAAGCCATTACAAACCATTAAAAAAACATCCAAATAACATAGTAACATAGCAACCACCCCACACTTGAGCATTGCTTGCCCTCGAGCAATTATTATTAATTAAAGATTGACAGAATATTTGATCCGACATTTTGGGTACGATATCCGAACTTTGATCCACTTTAATTATTGCGTAGGGTATGCTTGCCCTTGTGCAACACTATTTGATGTGAACCTTTCTACGTCCAATTATTTTAAATCTCTTTTGCAATTGATGGAAGACTCATTGACAGAAGTAGAAGCTAAAAGAAACAAATAGACTTTTCAAAGCTTAATCGTGGAGCTGCAATCTAGAGAAGGTTTAGCTAAATCAAAGCCCAATCCAAGAACTGTTTCATATCTACAATTTGAAGACGATTTCAACAAACTTAAAGACAATAATTTGGAGAGAAAAATTAGCCTAACATTGAATACTCAAGATGCATTTGTGGGCTGGAGTTTATTTGGGTGGATTACTTAGTTTTTGGGTTGAATACTTAATTAAGTTCATTTACTTATTTTGATGTAATTTTCGTTCTTATTTTTGGGGGCATAAGTTCATATGTATTTTCATCTTTCCTAGGTTAGTTTTTAGTGTTTTTGAGCTTCCTAAGTCATTATGATGGTTAGTGGGACTTAATGAACCATTGTGATGGTTAGTGGAAAGTAAAGGCTTAGTGGGAAGTTAATGCTTAGTGGAAGTTCACTACTTGTACTTCAAGGATTGCCTAGGATAGCTTATAAATAAAAACCTCATGTAAGCTTCAAAAGGCAGAATATTCAGATCAATCAAATTGAGTGTTTCTCTATTGTGAGAGCTTCCCCTTTGTTCTTAGGTTAAGAACTTTATAGTGTTAGTTCTATCGGCAAGTCGTAGTTAGGATTGCACTTTCTTTTATAACTTTAGTTCTATCAGCAGGTCGTGGTTAGGGTCAATTTAATTTTTCTTTTATTTATTGTCCTCTATCAGTTGCATTTTAATCTTTCTCATAGTGTTAGAAAGGCTTGTTTGTAAGAACATTGCAAAGAGAAGAGAAAGAGAAAGAATGGTCGCAGGAGGAGAAGAACGTGCCAATCTAAATGAAGAAGATGAGCAGGTTGAGGGGACACTGCAAGACTTCCTCACCCTTCTCCATTGGGATTGCTAGTAGTATCCTCCTCCTAACCTTAAAAACACCCATTTTAATGGTTTTCCAAGTGACTAAAGTGAGGACACTATAGAGGGTATGGGAGATAAAAATAAAAAATAAAAAAAGATGACGTCACTATTCTAGTTCTTAGGCACAGGGTAAATGACCATGTTGAAGGTTTACTAATGGAAGATAGTATCACCCTGTTCAAGGTGGTTGATTTATCCCAAGAGGATTTTTCGCCAGGCTCGTGACTTTAAACAAGCTTTTCCAAGAGGCAACCTATATTCTATTTTATGTCTTTAAGCTTAGGTAGTCTAGGTTGCAATTTATGTTTGGTAAAAAAAAAAACTGTTGGAACAATTAGTAAAAATAGCGCAAGAACAACAAAAGAAACTTATGTGTAACCCCTACATAAATTATGCATGTGGCGTGCATAATCATTAGCATTTTGAAAACTATGCACCCGTGCATATCCAACACACGCCCCTCTCCAAAAAAAGAGGTGTGTGTAGGAAAAATAGAATGGAATGGAATCTAGGCAATTTCCTGTAATTCGCTAAGTGAGTGGCACCTCACTAAGCGTAGCATCTCACTAAGTGAGTTGACCTTTTATTCAAAAACAAAAAAAAACAAAGATTTTTGCCCAATTTAAAGGGTCTTATCAACGGAATCAATGGAATATCAATCCAGGACTTTGTGTTGGTGGTTGAAGCTTCACATACCCTTGTTTTTCTTCATCTACCACCTTATTTCTCCATTTTTTTTTTGTAATTTTACAATTTTTATGAGTCTCATGACAATGAGAGACTAGAAAATCCATTGTTGGGGGCTTTGTGAACTAAACACTATGATATAATTATTTTTACCATCCATTCAATGTTATTGTTAGTGCTATTGCTTTCTTTCCATTATTATTGTCTTGTTTATGGATTGATCACTCATATGCATGTGTTATAGTATGATTGTCATTGGAAAATGCTTTAATACTAAAAACTAAAAGAAGGCTCCTAATGAACTCATGCCTTGGAATGGAATGACGTTTATTAGCTACATTTTTAACCGTTGTGTGGATCCAAATCACTTAGCTTAGCTTACTAAGGGATTGAGAGTTAAGTGATTCAGGTTCTCTCACTTGAGGAATATAGGTTAGGGTACAATTGTGACACCCTCTACCCCACACATATATATACTAATAATAAAAGGAATAGGAATTCAGAATTAATTAAAAGTTTTAAAACACATTCAAAGAAACATTTCAATAGGGTAAAAGGTTCACTTTCACTTTTTTAACATCATAATAGAAACTTGCCCTAATAAATAATAAAATCATCTCAGCTCAAAACAAGACCGTCCATTGTGAATGAAAAGAAGTCAAACTAATAGCGGAAAACATAAAACAACTATACTATTCATGAAATTGTAACATATGAAATAAAACCGCATGCCCCGATGTCATATTTATCAGAGCATTTCCCTGGCAAGGGCTAAGCCTATCCATCTCCAGCATAGAACTCGTCATATGTTGGCTCACCTGAAACAAAATGTCATTCAGCCCAAATATACACCGGGATTGAGTTATCACATTCGCATATAATAAAATACTAGAGCATGTGAAACATATAATACTTAAAGCTGAATTTACATAAACAACATCACTTCACAAAATCACACACATTATTCACACTTATTCAAGTTTCACACACTCTAGAAAATAACACCAAAACCTCAATCGTTAAGGCTTGGATAATTACAATTTGTGTTTGCTTATGCTCAATTGTCTTGGATAACACAATTCAAGAGAGTTTAAGAATTATTTTGATTCATAAATCCAGCCACAACTTAGCACCACAACTCAATTTCTTCATAGGCATCATATAGGAAACTTAGAAGACAAGAAAAGTTCAACAACAAGACTACTTCTAGGAATTGAGTTAGAACATGTTATGAACTAAATAACATGCATGAATTAGACCCAAAATTCAAATGACAGGATAAAAATTGCAAGAATACATGAACAAATGTATCTAGAATTCAATTAACAAAATCAAAATTCAGCACAAACTTAGAACATAATGTAACAATTATTATGACTAAACATGACTCTAAGACAACATGAATGAAGTGATTTACACTTAGATTTTTGTGTTTTCTTTTCTAATCAATATTTTGCAACAAAATTGAGATCTAAAGGTTCAGCACAAGAAAATTATGATTGAAAAATGATAGAACCTAATATCAACACAAAAACATGATTCAAGATTAAATCTATAAAATTTGAACCATAGAAATGCAAGAACAAGTGTAGATATAAGATTTAATCGATTTTTTTTAATCTAGTCTAAACAAAACCAAACCACAAGATAATGGAGGAGATACATGGAGAAGACGATGAAGAACAAGGAATTGAAGTGAATTGATAGAACAAAAGATAGAGGAAGCAAAAGAACATCACCTAGATGAAGATGCTCTGATACCACATAATGTAGCTCCATGTAGAGCTTGTAGGACTTGGATCTTCTTCATCAATGGAATCCTTTGCTTCTTGAAGATCAGTGGTAGCAAAATGGAGAAGGAGGAAAGGTGATTGGAGACGCCACCATAGGAGAAAATGAATCAAGAACAAGCTCACCACCATAGGAAGCCACGGATAAAAATTTGAAGGTAGGAGAAGATGAGTGGAGGGAGAAGGGAACGAAATTTTGAGAGAGAGAACAGGGATAATGAAGTATGAACTTTGAAGTCTATTTTCTCAAAATCAAAGTTAAAAAAAATGCACACGCAAGACCTTTATTTATCGTCTAAGTGTCACACAAAATTGGAGGAAAATTTACATTTCTATTCAAAATTTCACTTGAATTTGAATTTGAATTTGTGGAGTCAAATTTGGAGCTAAAATTTCACTAATTATGATTAATAAATTTCAGTTATGGTTCAGCCCACTAATCCACGATTCTCCATTAAGCGTGTTTAGGTGTCATGAGGCGTGTAAAGCATGAAGGACATGCATAAAGTGTGACTATATGATGTGGCAATGGGGTATAGCAAGCAAATGCTCACCTCCCCCTGGTCTGAAATTTAATTGGATTAGGCTTATCCCAATTCAATTAAATTTCTCTCCCAACACACACATCAAATAGTACACTTAATGCATGTGAAATTACAAAACTACCCCTAATACAAAAACTAGTCTAGGTGCCCTAAAATACAAGGGTTGAAAAATCTTACATTACGAGGGTACCCTCCCTACACTATGGAGCCCTAAATACAAGGCCCAAAAATAATGAAACCCTAATCTAATATGTATAAAGATAAGTGAGCTCATACTTAACCTATGGACCCAAAATCTACCTTAAGGCTCATGAGAACCCTAGGGCCTTCTCCTGCATCTCTAGCCCAATTTTCTTGGAGTCTTCTATCCAATGCCTTGGGGGGATAGGATTACATCACACTCTCACTAAGTGAAATCATAGGGAGACAAGCCAAGGTCACTTTGTGTTTGCGAGAATGTTCCAATCATGTGGGATCGACATAGACTTAAAGGAGCACTCAAACTGAGTGTATTTACCCTCAAGGTCTAGACTCCGAGAAGTCCATCAGGGCCTCTCCCTCTTGATTCATGTCCAACCCAGAAAATATTTTAACATACAAACTCTACTTATAAACTATGCAATACACACAACTACTCAATTATTTTCAAAATCTCAATTATTTTCAAAATCGTTTTAACTCATCACGCCTCCAGTAATTAAACTCGTCGGGTTCCCACAGTGGAGCCCATCACAAATTCATTGCGCATGAACTTGTCGCCCTTAAAGGATCTTGTTGTTGTGTAATTGCATAGTTAATAGCTCACAATTCATTGCATACTTCACTTATACTTATATATCATATTATACAATCATAGCAATGTTTACAAGACATAACCCATAGACATACACATCGACTCAAATAATTTTCAAAATCATATCATAGCAACACTATAACATCTTCGGTGTCAATTAATTAATAACAATATAGACTTTATGTGGTATACAAGCACTAACCAAGTCAAAATAGTAAGTATAAAATACTGATATGCACCCCTAAGTCTCAATTAACTAACTACAAAAATATTTAACAAATAGGTAAGCATGTATTATAATAATAAAATATATCTAACTTCAAGGTTTATAAATATATTTACATGTAACAAATATATATAGCACACCATAATAATAAATGTATCATTAGATAAACATGTATATATATATATATATATATATATATATATATATATAT
Source organism: Glycine max (assembly GCF_000004515.6). Taxonomy (NCBI): domain Eukaryota; kingdom Viridiplantae; phylum Streptophyta; class Magnoliopsida; order Fabales; family Fabaceae; genus Glycine; species Glycine max. Next base: position 11,776,692 of record NC_038247.2, read on the forward strand.
ATATATATATATATATATATATATATATATAAAAGTGACACTTACTATTGCACCTTGAAAAGGATGGCCAATAAGTTCCAGCATTGTTTACACAATCGAGGAATATAACTTTAGGTGGAGAAAGAAAGCCTCTAACGTAATTTTGATTAGAAAATAATGTCCATTAAATATTAACATTTGCGCCATGCATCCAGTAACAGCGGAAAGCACTCTTCAGTTTATCCAATAATGGTACAAAGGTTCTACCTCAGCATGTGCAATTTGATGCCATAATAATTCATATTCACATATCTAATAATACAAAGATTACATGAATTGAAAGACAAGGTGATAATAAACAAATTAGGCTATTAAAACATTTGAAAAATAACTCATATATCTATCTAACAGTCATATAAGCATATTGTTAATTATTATAAACAAAGGACACGGCGTCATCATGCTTTGAATGCCAAAATCAAAGAATCCAGACCATAAGAATTATTCATACGAAAATTTAAGGGTTTGACAATTTACGTGAGTTTTGAAATTGAAACCTATGCAATAGGTATATATATGATTATTGTTATATAATTCAAAATTGAAATCAAAGCTTGAAACATGTGTAAATAATTTACGTGAAATTAAAACTTAAAACATGCGTAAATAAATTAAATTTATACGAGTGAAATTTAATCACAAGAACAAGTGAAAATTTTGGAAAAAATAGAATTAAATTTCAAAAAAAGAAATAATTCAAAATTGATTTTTTAGGGTTCTTACGTATGTTCTATCTAGATGAAGTCGCTTAAGTATTCTTTGTTAACAATATTGACGTTTTTGATGCTCTCTAAAGTTTTTTTCGTGCTTGATCTATTAAAGTTCTTAAGAGTCATTAAAATAAAAATAAAAATATTTCATAAAACTGTTATGGAGTAAAAATTCTTTGTACAGTGAGAATTATAATGACTTAATTCTTATTTATTTATTTTAATAAAAATAAAGGAACAGTATGTTACAACAAACAATTGTGTTAGAATGACACTTAACTTAATATTAAATGGTGAAATATCTGATATTATATTAAAAGTTAGTTGAGTACAATCAAACACCGAGCACTTATTAAAAATCTACATTTTGCACAAAACAATTTGATAATTTGCGTCTTAGAAATTTGTTATGTTTTCTGTCATTTAATTGGTTTAAACAAATACTTTGATAAAAACATAGTCTCTATGGAGACGATCTTTGAATATTTATAAAAAAAAAATACTACACCATTTGATTTTCTTGCCAAACTATATTACATAATTCCACCGTTAAATATTTTTATCATCAACAAGAAATTAAATGGTAATGAATGATATTGATTTTTTAATATTAATACCTAATTGATCTACAATATTTTCTCTAGTGAAAAATATAGTAAAATTTGACATAAGATGTAATTCTTTGACCTATTAACTGTGTTTCGATACAAATAAAATAAATGTCATATTTCAATTTTCATAATTTTTTCCTTACCCACTAATTATGATTCTTGAGAAATATATGCTCGCTCATTAATTTTTAATACACGTTAATTAACTTATTAACAAATTTATAAATTCACTAATATATAGCAAAATTCTTATTGATTATAACTTTTATGCCAATTAGTATACTTCAAAAAGTTATTGTCCACATGTATTTGTATCATTGAACTATTACAATCACTAATTGGTTTCAATGGGTATTTCTTTTGTTAAATTGGTTATCTAACATATTAAATAGATTTATGGAATATGGAATATATAATTATTTGATTTATGACACTACATTCTAGTTAAAATACTTTATTGATTGATTGAATATTACTTGATTGATATTTATTTATAAAAATATGGCTGTTTGGAATATAACTGTAATTATATGATTGTCTTCTAGATTTGACAAATTCTCATCTTATCATTACGAGGAATTTTTTACAATATTCACCCAGATATTCAAATGTCATATAGGTGCAATAAAGTATTGTGTTCTTTTGCTTCTCAATTTATCATTTTTTTCAGTTATCATTTTAATCTACTCAAATGGCTTTAAACAACGACTTGATTATAATAAATATTTCAAAACATCTATAACATATTCGTTAAAATAATAATTATTATAAACATAAATTATGTTTATTAAGAAAATTAATTAATTTAGGTGTAACATTAAATTTATCTTTAATGTAATTTTCTAAATTTATCTTTAACATTAATGAAAATCTATTCATATTCTCTGATCTTTGTAAGAAAGAGAAAATAATAATTCAAAATAGAATTTAATTATAAATTAAAAGAAACAAGAACATTTAAGTAAAAAAAATTATTAATACTCAAAATAGATTAAATAAAATCTTATATACGAGACAATTTTTTTATCAACCATGTTTTATAAATAGGAACGCAAGGAATACAATACAAAATCCAAACAAAAATGCTTACATAATTTGTTTATTGTTGCACGGCACGCGTCGATAATATTATAAAAACTTTTGATATTTTTTAATTTAGTTAATTTTAATTTCATGTTGAGAAAATCATCTAATTTCTCAATTTTTGTAGAGAATATAGACAAAAATTAGAAAAACGCATTTTTCAGAATAAAGGCGTGGCATGTTTTCAGTCGAAATATGAGGCATTGTCTTTGACTTTTCAATTAGCTAAAACACAATAAAACTCCACCACCACGCAACCTAAAGAGAAGCCCTTTACGTTAAGTTATCTTTGTCTTTGTTTTCTTGGACACCTCTCAGTACTCTCCTCCACACACTTACGAGTCACAACCTGCTTACTGTTCGCAAATATTTGGTGGATTTGTTTAAACTACTTGTTTGTTAAAAGAATGTTTATTTTAATAAAATGATTAATTTCTATCTTTTTAGTGTATTTGTCTAAATTGATTTTATTTAAAAAATAATAATTTTTTATTTTAATATATAAATTATATCTATTTCTTAAAAAACACTTATTTAAAAAAAATTAAAATTACCCATCACCAGCTACAAATGCAGTAATACCAAAGGTTTATTTCTCAATAATCCGATAATAAAGAAGTTGAAGTCCACGCCACTACTGTAGAAAAAACCCTTCAATAATTAGCGTTTCTTTTTTTAACCATTAATTAGCATGTCTCATTAATGTATAAATCAAATAATATGATGAGTAAATGATCACTTTAGTTCTAAAATATGTAATAAATAGATGATAATTTAATCTCTCAATAAAATTTTTGATTTAATTCTTAAATATATAAATAGTGTGACAGTGCATGAAATCCTATGGTTAAATTTGATATGATTATATTTTCTGTAATGTTTAAAGATTAATTTAATATTAAAATATATTTATCATGATTAATTTAATATTAAATTATATGAAAATACTTAATTTTTATATTTTTACATATATTTAGAAATAAAATTAAAACTTTCAAACTTTTTAAAAATTAAATTATTACCGCATATTTAAAGATCAAAATGATCATTTATGTTGACATTTAAGTTTCTTTTTTATTATAAGTTTACTTTTAGTCTATTGTATCCATAAAATGGTTTACACAAATCATGGTTGGTTTGAATAATTTTTAAGATAATTATTATAAATCTGTAAAAAATAATTATTATAAAAAATGATAAATTTATTATATATGTAACAGCATATGATAAAATAAAAGTATAGAAATTTAAAACTCCTGAAAATAAAACTGTCATTGCATTGCATTGCATGAACCATTAACTTACTCTCTCTTTTAGTGCATTATCCTATACTACATTTTGTATGAAATATAAGAAAAATCCGTTTTCAACTGGCACACTTTCTTTTATCTTAAAATAAGTATCGCAAAGGTGATATCATTGTTTTGTTTTGGATTCTCTCACAAAATTAGTTGTGCAGCAAAAGTTGAAGAGTCATAGAAGTCAATTATTAAACAAAGAAAATGATTTTTTTTATCCATCTCAAATTATAACTAACCAATTCACAAACCATTTTTACTTATTCTTTAAGAGAAAAAGGATTATATTAAAAAAAATACTACACATGGCTAATGTAAAAAGTTTTTCATTACCATACGATCATAACTTATTATATATAATAAATTTATTAATTTTTATAATAATTATTTTTAAAATCTTATTAATCATAAATTATGATTAAATGAAAATATAAAAATATTTTATATTATTAGTGTCAAATTGAACTGTTGAAGTGGCACGTGGCGAGTGGGCGATTTGGGTAGGCAGATTTTTGTGGAATGAACACGTTGCAAATGGAGGACAGACGAAGCGTGAAGCGGGCAAAACAAACCTATCACTTTGTCACTTATGTCACCTACCATTTCATTCCTAATTACTGTAGTTTATAATTTTAATTTCCTTTAAAATAATTTTTCTTTTAATTTAAGAATAACGCAACATATGTCTTTATCTCTTATTCTAAACTCTGAAAAAACCTGAAGTATACTACTAGGGAAGCATCAGATTTTCATGCTCCTCCTTTCATTAAATTAAAGGTAGAGATTCCATAAACAAGTCAATTTTTTTGGAGCAGGAAGAGATTTTTTTTTCTTTTCAATTTGAATTATTTATTATCTATGAAAAGCCCTTGACTGATGCGTCCCAAATCCAAAATTGCTATATTTTCTGTTCAGTTCTGGCTAGTGGCTACAAAATCTTTGTACAAATTTCTGGTAATGCATTCATTGCTTTGTTTGCTAGAAGGAAAAAAGAAATCAATTTGTACTTCAGAACTACGAATTTTTCATTGTTAAATTTGACTCTCCTTGTCCATCACAGAGAAAATCGAGTTGAATTTTCACTGAATCATTTGTTTTTTTTTGGTTAGTGCAGAACAGTTTCTAGGTATGGAAACTCTTTCATATGGGTCAGCACCATGCTGCCAAGTTGTGAACTCAAAGTGGAAATTAGTTGAAAAGAGTTTGAGTTCACGTCAATCAAGAGTTTCCTCTATAGGAAAACTTGGAGTTTATTACACAGGTACTATTTCTGCATGTGCGCCTGTGAGATTTTATGAGATGGGTACTAGGGTGCAGCTAAGAAGCTCAAAAAGATTCAATTTCAAGGTTTGTAGTGGAAGTTATGATGATGGTTATGTGATTGGTGAAGAGGAAGCAAGGGATATTTCAGGGTTAGAGGAGCCTGTAACAACCAAGGTTCTGATTCCAGGTCTGCCTGATGATTCAAAAGGTGAATCTGGTGCTCCAATAAGTAGTTGTTTTTGGGGATGGAAACCTAAACTCAATGTGCACTATGAGAAGGCCGGGTGCGAAAACGTCAATGATTTGCCTCGTGTTCTCTTTTTACCAGGTTTTGGTGTTGGCTCTTTCCATTATGAGAAGCAACTTAAGGATTTGGGGCGTGACTACAGAGTGTGGGCTCTGGATTTTCTAGGCCAAGGGATGTCTTTGCCTTTTGAAGATCCTGCCCCTTTGTCTAATGAAGAGGCTGCATCAAATGGAAGTGTTTCTTCATGGGGTTTTGGAGATGAAACTAAACCGTGGGCGACTAAGCTTGTTTACTCGGTTGATTTATGGCAAGATCAAGTTCGTTGCTTCATAGAAGAGGTAAGGGACATGCACTGTTTGTTGATAGAATACGATATTTAGCTATTTGAGTCCAGTTTTTGTTTGCTCTGAGCCTCAACTATATATGATGAAAACTATTCCAGGTAAATTAGTATCTGGGTTTGCTTTTTTCGCTCTGTAGTTTTAGATTTATCTTTTGGGTTACAATAATTTAAAACTACTCGCGTGTCTTTATCTAACAATTTAAGCTTTTGGAATACTTGGTCTGTGACATGGAACCAAAGCATGTAAGACCAAGTTGTCTTAACTCTTCAGTTTGATACTTGTAATACTTTCTTAAGCTGTATTATTTGTTGCTTAAGTATTATGAAAAAGGATTATATGTGGATTGTATCCATATTTTAGTCAGACAAATAATTTATAGCTTTGTGAACTTTAAAGTACTAAACAGTTTGCTGGTTTCATTAATATTCATGGTGGGATATGGTTGACACAAATAAGTGAGAACATTTGGTTCAAATGACTTATTTTATTATATGTGATGCTAAGAAAAGCTCAATACAATTAATTCATTATTTTGTTAGACACACAGTGTTTGATAGCAACCAAGCCAATTTTTAGCTAATTCAGTCCTGTTTATGTTTTCTCAAACTATTTACTGAAAAATTTTGCAGGAAAATTTGCTTCTGGATTTCTTGTAACTTTTTCTTAAGATAATATTCGTTTAAGTATCAGGAGAAGGATTATATATGGACTGTTTCTATATTTTAATCAGACGAATAATTGATAGTTGTGTAACAGATAGCATGGTTAAATTTATAGTATTACCTAGTTAGCTGGTTTGCAAATATTCATGGTAGTTTATACTTTGCTTTTGGAAATTTATTATTGAAGCAATGATCCAAATTAATTTGTTGTTACAACAGGTCATTGGTGAACCAGTCTATCTTGTGGGCAACTCACTAGGAGGATTGGTTGCATTGTATTTTGCGGCAAACAACCCTCATTTAGTGAAAGGTGTCGCATTGCTTAATGCAACACCTTTTTGGGGGTTTCTGCCAAATCCCATAAAAAGTCCAAGACTAGCGAAAATATTTCCATGGGCCGGAACATTCCCCCTACCTTCAAGTATAAAGAGACTTACAGAGTTATTGTAAGTATGGATTTATTTTTATTTATTGCTTCATTTCTGTCTTTTTTTGCTGACATGCTTTCAATATTTTAGTTAAGAACTTGTATGAAAGTAAAGTTCATACATGTTACCTACTTATCCTTTCATATGAGTGATAAATAAGAAAGTCTGCTTAATGAACCTAGTGTTCTATTTGGAAGGAGAAACTTTACAACACTGTTGACAAGAACAATTGTGTTTTTTTTTTTAAAAAAAAAAATTGTGGTACAGTTGCCTTTTAACATTAATTTTCTGGAAGAAGCCAGTGAGGTTTTTTTACCTTTTAATAATAATTTTTGGTATCCTGAAATATGTACTCCTAATGAGTAAGATTGTCCAAGATGGTTTTTTTTTTTTTTCCATGATGTGCAAGGTGAGTGTCTCAGACGTCATTCCGTTTTGTTCTTAACTAGTGAGAGAGACTGCAACTCTAGGTGGATTAATTACTAAATCATATATTTTCCATTAACCTGATTTTTATATGTTTTTTATCATTTAGGTGGGAGAAAATTAGTGATCCTAAAAGTATTGCTGAGGTACTTAGTCAGGTTTATGCAGATCATTCAACAAACGTAGATAACGTTTTTTCACGCATAGTTGAAACCACAAGGCATCCAGCTGCTGCAGCGTCATTTGCTTCAATCATGTTTGCTCCTCAAGGAGAACTATCCTTTAATGAAACATTATCCAGGTATAAATTACATCATCTCTAAAACTGGTATTAGATATGCATGAATTCACAGGTTAAGGATTTTCACGGTTTCTGCATTTTAGATGTCGAGCAAACAATGTGCCAATCTGCCTCATGTATGGAAAAGAAGATCCCTGGGTGGGGCCAATTTGGGGTCTCCAGGTTAAAAGGCAGGTGCCTGAAGCTCCATATTATCAAATCAGCCCTGCTGGTCACTGCCCTCATGATGAAGTTCCTGAGGTATGCAAATTCCTCTCAAATTTGATTAATGGTTTATCAATTTGTGTTAAGATATAATGGTGCTTAATGAATAGCAGGATTGTACTGTATTTGATTTATCAGTTCTTAAAGTCATTTCTTCCATGTTTTTTCCTTTCCATATTGAGAAATGTTAGCAATACACTATTTTGAACGCACTCTTTACATATGTGTTTTCCTTTCCTTATTGGTTGAAATTATTGGAAATCACAAATTTTAGTGAGCCTCATATCTTATTTAATGAGTCTCTCCTTATTTTTGTAGTTTTCATTTTTCAATAAATTTTAAGCAATAATAAATGCCTGGTAGAATGTATTGCTATCACTTTTCTTCCTTTTTTTTTTTGTGGAAGAGAATATTTAACATGCTTTCACTTTCTTTTTCATCTCACTTCTATCATATTTATCACATCTATTATTTTCTCTTTCCTTTTTATTCTCTCTCTTCTTTCTACCTATAGACCATAAAAATGAGTTGTGGGTTCATCATTACCCTTTTTTGTGATTGAGAGAGAGGAGGCAATGTCTTTTACCTCATTGCAAGAAGCACATGTTCTATAACTTTGACTTTCATTACCAAAGTAGTGACTCAGAAAGGTAAATAACATTTACTTTTTGAGTCACGCAAATTTGTCAGGCTTGTCAGTTGATATCGTCTACCTTGGATCTTAAGAAAATAATGTTAATATATAACTTTTATGAAGTTCTTTAAATTGATTATAGGGTTTCAAGGAAATTTTACTGCTATTACATTGTATTCCTTTTGAAGTGTTTATTTCCTTGTGATTGTCATGATCTTGATCTCAGTAATTAATACAAAAAGTTTCTATGTTACTGTAGATCATAAATTTCTTACTTCGCGGGTGGATCAGAAACCTAGAGTCTCAGGGTTCTGTGTCATTACCATTGCTTGAAGATCTAGACAGTATGAAGCACTCTATTATTGACAGGGAATTAGAATTTCCCAGAGAAGGTTCAAAAAAGTCAGTGATGGTCAGATATTTCGCTTCCAATTTCTCACTTTGGGACAGGATAAGATCTTTCATCAGATCTCAATCCAAGTTCAGTAATATTCTGGCAGCCAAACCTCAATGACAGGGTGAATCATATGGCATCTTCAAATATAAATCAACTTTGTATACTGTCTTCTCTTTCATAGTTTGTATAAAGAGAAAACAAACACAAATGCTTTAGAATCATAGGTAAAATCTTGTATATATAATATACCTATAATTACTCACCAAGAAAGCATGCTAGTGAACAACTATTACTCAGGAGATGTTTTATGTTATACATACGAGCATTTTTTTTAAAAAAAATCAGTATGGAATGCTTGGCAAACCTAAAACAGTTAGGCAATGAGACTTGAACATCTTTATAGGAGAAAAAAAATCATGAACACAAATTTATAGGAAAACATCAACGAAATTGGCTTCGCCACATTGAAACTGCTTTTGCTAAAAATTAAAATTATCACTTGGATGTTTCAAGTGGAAATTTCAATTCCAATTCCATATAGCAACGCATGAAGATCGAACGTCATTACGGACACAAATATTTATCAAGGCACATCAATTATTCAGCACATTTTTCTTCAAATTCAAAAACTTGTAATTGTGCTATGAAATAAAAAACCATGTAATTGTTCTCTGGAAAAATTCACGTTCCACATTAGCTAGACATAGAGTTATACATCCCGACTTGTTTCCAAGGACTTCACCCAACAAGAGGGAATAGATTACAAGGTGATTTTTGCTTCTGTTGTCAAACTCATCAATGTTTATTGTCTGTGGATTGTTGTTGTTGTTCGAAATTGGCATCTCCACCAAACAATTGTCCAAAATGTCTTCCTGCATAGTGACTTACTTGAGAAGGTTTATATGAAAGCCCCACCTGGTTTTCGTTGACAAGGGGGGAGAAGCTTGTATGTCGACTTAATAAGTCCCTTTACAAACTTAAGCAAGCATCCAAAAGTTGGTTTTACAAATTCTCTTCCTCCATTGCTAACATTGGTTTCCAACCGTCAAAAGCTAATTATTCATTCTTTGTCAAAAATTAATGGTACATCTTACATTGTTATCTTGCTCTATGATGACGACATGATCATTACAGGAAATGACAAGGCAGTTATCCATGACCTCAACTAAATTCTCAACACATGTTTCAAAATCAAAGAACTCAAAGTTAATTAAAATACTTTTTGGGCATTGAAGTTGCTTGAGTCAAAAGAGGTATTGTCATTCATCATATATCAAATAAATATACTTTATACTTTAGACCTATTAGAAGAGGCTTAAGAGGTAGAGAAACAAATGTAATCCACATAATAGTTGCTCCCAAGTCGGTATTACTTGACAAAAGTAATGTCGACTTAAGAGGATTAGGAACAAACGTAATCCCCATAACAATTGCCCCCAAGTCAGTATTGCTTGGTAGAAATAATGTCGACTGAAGAGGTATAAAAATGAATGTAATGTAAATTTTAAAGATTTCCTAGATTAACAATTATAAGATGTAACATCCCAATTTTTCGTAAATAAATTTAAAAAGCTTTTTAGTAAATAAATAAATAAATAAATAAATATAGAGCAAATAATAGACTGAGTACCCTAGGTATAAATAGTTATGTTAAGTCAGCTGCCTCCTTTTTGGTCTCATTTTCGTTTTTCCCCTTCTCCTCTCAAAACCCTTTCTTTTTCCCGCAGCCCACCAAATCTGTCTCGGAAAAACGACGATCTCGAACCCGTTCACCGTTGGATCGTCGTAAAATTTGATTATCATGTTCGCAACCCAATTCCGAACATTCTCACCGTTGGGAATTTCAAAATCATATCTGAGCTTAGAGGAAAACCCTTCGCATTGTAGCATTTTAATTTCCCGCAGAAACCCAAAATTGTCTCGGTAAAACTACGATACCGGTTTCTTTAGCCGTTAGATTTTCATGAAATTTGGATATGTTGTTCGAAATTCAATTCCTCACGCTTCCACCGTTGGGATTTGCAAGATAATATTCGTGGAGGGAGAAAAAGGAATCGCATGAAGACAGTACAAGTGGAGGTTTCAATCTCTTCTCCGTCTCTCTGACGTTTGGGAATTCTATCGGAGCAGTTGGATGAATAATTGAAAGAATTTCAGGGAACCGATAGAGATGTTGCTATCGCTGGCTGAAGACACGTGAGTCCGCTCAGAGGTAAGGGATGAGTTTATCGCAATTGAGGATTAGAATGAACATGTGTAGGGATCCTTAGAGAACTAAATTTGGGTTTATTTTGGGATGTTTATTGAATTATAATTTTCTCTTTATGATTATAAATATAATATTATTGTGTTCTATGTACCAATTGATGTCCTGATGAGAATTGATTGATAAACTTGAGTGCTCTTGATGTCTTTGTGTTTAACCCATGAATTTGATTAATTGATTGTGATATAATTGTGAGAAACTATTTCAGGGATTTTACACCCCATGTTGTGATGAAATCTTTTGTATAAATTGTTATGTTGAGGTTATGAAATGATGATTCAAACTGTGAGTATGTGATAAATTGAACATGTGACGGATGATGAAATACATGTGTATTGAGATGAGATGTGTGTATTGAGTTGTGAACTATGAACTGTGCAATCACACAATTGTAAGACCCTTTAAGGGCGACGAGTATTGTGATGAGATCCACTGTGGGAACCCGACGAGTTAAAATGATTTTGAAAATAATTGAGTAGATGTGTGTATTGCATAGTTCATAGGTAAAGTGTATATGATTCATGAGGTGTGATAACATGTTAAATTGATATTATACCATTGTGATTGGGATTAAGTGTATGTGATAAATTGAGTATGTATATGATTGAGATATATATGTGCATTGAGTTGTGAACTATGAATTGTACAATCACACGATCATAAGTCCCTTCAAGGACGACGAGTTAATGCTAAGTCCCTTTTAGGGCGACGAGTAGATGTTAAGTCCCTTTTAGGGACCAACATGATCTTGAAACCTATGATTCTCACAAATAATAGATAAATAATGCGTACCTTTTTCCATAGCGAGACTTCTGTTCGGTGCACTTTGATTCCTTAGAAGGGGAGAGAAACAAGATTTGGCTTCATTGACTATTCTTTCTGTCTCTCTACGTTTGTGATGACTAGGGGTTAGAGAAAATAGTTTTTTGTTAGGAAGATGACCTTGTTTTCCTTAGTGGATATTAACCTCTTTTATAACCATTACTCTCATCATATAGCAGTTATCTCTAAAAACTTCTATTTAACCCAATTATAATTTAGTCCTTAATTATTAATTATTTATTTTAGTCCCTACATAAGTCACATGTCTGTCACGAGACACTAATTCTAACATTCTCCCACTTGACTCATGTGACAATACCAAACATTATGGACTAAATAAATAAATAGATTAAACTAACATAATGCGCATTAAAATAACTAAATCGTTCTATACATTGGGTACATCATAATTTCATGATTAAGAATAGGAACCAATTCGAGTCATATCGTTTGTACATCACTTAATTAACATAGTTCCTTCCATGTACTACAAATTAGTATTTTCCTTAATATGACCATTAGTTAGGAGTACATAATTGGTCCAACATAATGTCTTTATTCAAGACAAAACCTGTTAACATTACTCTAATACAAATATGCATGCAAACATAAAGAACAAGTAATCATAAACATATCATAAATGAGCTTAGAGTGTCAGTAAAATGCATAAGTTAAATTACACTTAATGATCATCAATAACAATAATGCTCATACTTTCAACATGTTCTATAAATGTCTTGGGTGGTAATCCCTTTGTCAAAGGGTCAACTATCAAAATGTTTGTACTAATATGTTCTATTGACACTCTTTGTTTCTAAAGTTCTTAATTTACGACAAAGTACTTTAATTCCATATGCTTAGCACCCTTAGAGTACTTGTCATTCTTAGAAAAAAAATATTGATGCAAAGTTATCACAATACATTTTCAGTGACCTAGCAATACTGTCGACAATTTCAAGCCCTGAAATAAAGTTCTACAGCCAATTAGCCTCAATTGTAGCCTCAAAACATGCTACAAATTCAGCTTCCATGGTAGATGCAACAACAACTGATTATTGTGCACTCTTCCACGATATTGCTCCTTCAGCTAAGATAAATACATAACCAAGAGTGGATTTTCTCGTATCCACACATCTAACAAAGTCTGAGTCTAAATACTCAATCACCTCAAGGTGATCAAACCTCCTATATGTAAGCATGTGATATTTTGTTCCCTATAAGTATCTCAGAACTTTCTTTGCAACTTTCTAATGTTCCATTCTCGGATTACTTTGATATCTTCCTAACATTCCAATTGCAAAGCTTATGTATGGTCGAGTACAGATTTGAGCATACATAATACTCCCAACAACTAATGCATATGGAATTGCTTCCATGTGTTTTCATTCCCGTTCATTTCTAGGACATTGTGCAAGACTAAATTTGTCTCATTTTTGAATTCGAATAGGTGATGATGAGCACTTTTCCATCCTGAATCTCTCTAGTACTTTATTGATATATGCTTTTTGAGACAAGCCTAACAATCCTTGTGATCTATTTTGGAATATTTCTATCCCCATCACATAGCTTGCCTCGCCCATATCTTCCATTTTAAAGTTGCTAGAGAGAAACTTCTTAGTCTCATGAAGAAGACCAAGATCATTAGTTGCAAGAAATATATCATCAACATACAGAATTAGAAAAATAACCTTACTTCCACTAACCTTCAAATATATACATCAATCAATAGTATTTTCCTTAAATGGAAACAATGGTATCATTAAACTTCAAATACCATTGGTGGGAAGCTTGCTTAAAATCGTATATTGATTTCTTTAATTTGCACACCATGTGTTCCTTTCCTTCAAATGAGAACCCCATTGGTTGGTCCATATAAATATTCTCCTCTAAATCTCCATTAAGAAAGACAGTTTTCACATCCATCTGATGTAGCTCCAAGTCATAATGGGCTACTAATGTCATGATAATATTGAAAGAATCATTTCGTAAGACAAGTGAAAATGTCTCTTTATAATCAATGCCATTTTTTTGAGTACATCCCTTAGTAACAAGTTTAGCCTTAGTTACAACCCTTTGACAATTCTACAAGGTCCCAAACACCATTATGTTCCATGGAATTTATCTCTTCTTTCATGGAATTTAACCACTTCTCAGAATTATCACAACTTCAGCTTGTGAAAACAAATATGGATCATTATCATTAATACTTGAGTATGTTTCTGTTTCAGGTAGGTATACCACATAGTCATTCAAAATAGTCGGTCTCCTTTCTCTTTGAGACCTCCTTAATGCTACTTCTTGTGGTTCTTCCACAATAGGTTCATTATGTATCATGTGTTCATTATTGTGTTGCTCTTCTTAACTATTGTTTGGAACAACAACTAAAGGAGCAATCACCTTACTGCTATAGGCACAAGCTAAAGGGACTTGCACTCTAACTTCTTTAATTTCCACATCTCATGGAACTGTACTCCCACTGATTTCACCATTTTCATTAAACCTTGCATTTCCAGTTTCGATAATTCTCATACTATGATTAGGACAATATAACATATACCCCTTTGATTTTTCTGGATAACCAATGAAATATCCATTAATTGTTCTTGCATCCAATTTTCTTTCTTGTGGATTATAAACCATTATTTTTGCCTGGCAACCCCAAACATGCAGGTGCCTTATACTAGGTGTCTTATTTGTCCATAATTCAAAAGGAGTCTTTGGAATTGCCTTACTCTAGGAACCATATTCAACAAATACATGACAGTTTTCAAGGCATACATCCATAAAGATATAGAAAAAGTTGAATTTCTTAACGTACTCATACCCATATCCATTAAAGTTGTATTACGCCTTTTTGATACACCATTTTGTTGTGGTGTACCTGACATTGTGTGTTGCGCACAAATGCCACGTTTATGAAGGAGTTTAGCAAATGGACCTGGGTGTTGCCCAGTTTCATCGTATCTTCCGTAATACTCACCACCTCTATCAGACCTAACAACTTTCACCTTTCTGTCTAATTATCTTTCTATTTCATTCAAGTAAATTTCTAAGACATCTGCAGCTTGATATTTCTCATGTAATAAGTAGGCATAACCGTAACATGAATAGTCATCAATAAAGATGATAAAGTATCTTTCTTTGTATGTTTAATTTTAAGAGGCTGGGTGCTTCTTGTAGCTTCTTTCTTTGTATGTTTTGTTTGTTTTTCCTTAATACAATCCACATAAATATTTAGATTCGTAAAATCTAGATAAGGAAAAATTTCATTAATTATTAATCTTTCCATCCTTTCTCTAGAAATGTGACCTAAAAGTTTATGCCATAAGAAAGTAGATCGTTCATTCACTAAACTATGTTTAGTGCCAACATTATGATATAGAGTTAAAATAGTCTCAACATACAAACCATCTAATTTCAATTTATATAAACCATCACAAAGAACACCAGTACCGATGAGATGATTATGCTTAAATAAATTGAAACATCCATTACCAAAATTAAAAGAGCATCCAGTAACATCAAGTTTAGATAATGAAACTAAATTCCTATATAAACTAGGTACATAAAGAGTTTCCAATAAATCTAAATGATGTCTAATGTCAAGTTTTAAACGATAAGTTTCGATAGCTTCCACTGGAGCTTTCACTTTATTCCCCATGAAGACGAACTTCTCATTTGGGCTTATGGTTTGGATTGTAAGGAATCATTGCGTAGTATTAGAAACATGAGTCGTATATCTAGAATCAATCCACCATGTATTATGGGGAACTTCAGTTAAGTTTGATTCAAAATATACATAAGCATTAAGCTCACATTTCCTTTTGAACCAAGACTTACACTTTGGGCAATCCTTCTGGAAGTGTCGAGATTTCCCATAGAAATGACAATTATTGCTCTTGGATGCCTTCTTTTGGATTTGCCTAGGACCGTCATTGATCTTTATAGACCCTTTGCCTTTATCATGCTTCTTCACAATTTCTTTCTAGCTCCTGGATTCCTTTGGTGGCTTATATAATGGCATGAGTGACTTCCTTGATTCTTAAGCCTTGTTTCTTCCTGAACAAACATACTTTGCAATTCATGCACATTCCATTTATCTTTCATGGTATTATTGCTCATTTGGAACGGGCCATACTGAGATGGTAATGAGTTCAGAATAAACTGAACAACGATGTTTTCATTCACAGTCATTCCCAAGGTCTTAAGTCTTGTTGCAATGTTTATCATCTCAATGACATGCTCATGCATAGTACGTGAACCATCAAACTTCATGGTGGTCAGCATACTCATTAATGTCCCAACAAAAGATTTATCAGCTGTTTGAGAGCGCTCTCCCACTAACCCCATAAACTCTTTAGCATTATCGGTCTTAAGGAGAATTGTCTTAATACTATTTGCAACAATCATTCTTATGAACATTAGGCTGAGTCTATTAGATCTTTCCTAAGCTTTATAATGGAATTTCTCTTCATTTCTACTAGCATTAGTAATAGTAGCATGCTTCTCTTCCAATATAGCAAGATCAAGATCCAATACATCGAGGTGAAATTGGACTTACTCATTCTAGTCAGAGAAGTTAAGCCCACTAAAATTGACACAGGCAATACATGAGACTTCAATGAATTGCAAACGCATACTACATAATAAAATTCACATGAGCTTTTTGAGACATAAAACATATGTCATACATATAATTCATTTAGATAACGATCAATGTATATTGATGCTCTCCTTTGGGTGATACACCAACACACAACATACAACATAACGATGCTAATAAAATTCTTAACATTATTTGGTAATTAAATATGCACCAATTAGTAGTACCTATTACCTTTGGGTATATAAATAAAACTAATGATACACACAAATCGCCTACAATTATATTCATTAATTATAAGAGCAACTAATCAACCTTTGGGCGATCCATAAATGCCTTATAACAATAAATTTCAATTACCCATAAACCAATAATCATATAATTTAGCATCCATTATTCTATGAGTAATTGAAATAATCATTAATTTGGAATTAAATAATCTTATAGATATGACCACTTTGGTGACTAACAAATTCATCATACACTTAATTTCAACCAAATATACGGCCTGCATATACTTATTGCTATTAACAATTCATAGCCATTTTATTAATTTGATTCCAGACCAAATAAATACTACATTCACATTATAACTAATAAAATAATAAAAATCCAATCGCATTCAAGCAAATATATAGCATATACATATTTACTGCTACCAACAATTTTAAAGCATTCACGTTAATTTAATTGCAGGACACAAACTTTCAATCCTTTAATCACATTTAATAATAATATTGAAAAAAAGATTAGCATATGGGATTGAGAATAGCAAAAAGTGGGTTGGAATAGAAATTCCAAAGAATTCCTTTCGATTAAGGTTAAAAAACGTACATGTCGAGAGAGGACTTTTCACTTTTCATGAATTTGTGCAGATCAGGAAAGTAAACAATGTAAAATTGATTTCTTTCTCCAATATTATACTTTCTCGGAAAAAAAATCAACAATCTCCCTTTTTCTATTTACAAAATACCATATTTGTGGAAGAAAAAATAAAATCCCTAAATTTTATAATTTGGGTTTATGTATGATTGGAAGAAAATAAATCATTATTGGAAAATCATAAATTTCATAACTCATGCTCTGATACCACGTGCAAATTTTAAGGGTTCCTTAAATTAACTAACAATTATAGGAAACCAACAAGATCTTGAAACCTATGATTCTCACAAATAATAGATAAATAATGTGTATCTTTCTCCACAATAATGCTTTTCTCTGGTGCACTTTGATTCCTTGGAAGAGGAGAGAAATAAGATTTTGCTTCCTTGACTACTTTCTATCTCTTTACGTTTGTGATGAGCTAGGAGTTAGAGAGAACATTTTTTTTGTCAGGAAGAGGACATTGTTTCACATTAGTGGATATTAACTCCTTTTACAACCACTACTCTAATCAAGTAACAATTATCTCTAAAAACTCCTCTTATTTAACCCAATTACAATTTAATCCTTCATTATTAATTATTTATTTATTAGTCCTTACATAAGTCACATGTCTCTCATATAACACATTAATTATAACATATAATCCCCATAACAGTGGTTCCCAAGTTGATGTTGTTTGGTAGTAGCAATGCTAACTTAGAGGATTAGAAACAAACGTTTGAAAGACCTTTCAATTTCCTCATGTGCCACATGGTTGTGCAATGTTGGTGTGATCTTTGAGCTTTCATAATGTGAGCAACAACAACTACAATCCTTACCAGTTTAATAATTCACAATTTCAAATTAACCAAAACCACCATCCAATTAATTTCTTTATTTCTATACTAACTCCTAGCAATTCTTCTTGTTCACTTTTCTCTCTTTTTTTTGCAAGTGTTGTGTTCGTGACCATTCATCTGAGGCTTCTCTATCAACTTTCTTATTAAGTCAATCGCTCCTTATCTTTTCAAGGTACTCCTATCTTCTCTATCAATTTCATTTTATTTTATTTTATTTTTGTTTCTCTTGAGTATTGCTTTTTTCTTCTTCTCCTTTTTGTAAAAAAAAATTACTTTTGTATTCATGAAGAATGCGACCATGGTGGTCATTCCAGTGGTAACGTGCAACCCCATATTAATCCTACTAGGGGTCATGCTTGTGCTTCTAGGGATATGGAGGATGGTGTTTGGTTAGTGAGGGACAATGTAGGTGCAACCTAGCACAGGACATAACTTACTCCTTGTTAGTGGTCCTCTGATGAAGAAACCATTCTTAACGTGGACAAGGGTAAAAAGGTCATTGGTGGTGTTGGAAAAAAAGTAGATCAGATTAAGAGGCCATTAATTGTTGAACCAAATGAAGACCCTTATGTTCCTTACCAAACTTTTACGAAATTTATATTTGTATCTAGTAGTAGTAGATTTACACAACATTAAATTTATTTTACACCCTTTATTTATAGTTAACACTTTATTAACTCATTAGATTATGAGTATTGACATTAAATGTGATCATCATTTACAATTAGGAGTGAAAATATGTTGGACTAACACGGGTCCTACATAAGTTTGGTCTAGTCTATTTTATATTTTTATAGTCCAAGTATGAGTTTGTAACCCATCACGAGTCTATTTTTAGACTTGAGTTGGGCCTTTGTAAAAGTCCATTAGATCCGTTAGCTCATTAAAAAGCATGTTTCATATTAAAAAGTGTAAAATATATTATTTTTTAAACAAACTAAAGATTTTTATTAAAATAATGAGACAATTTTAAACCACAAAGATATAAGCAAAAATTGCCAACAAACATGACATCTGGCATGTTATCAAAAGTTTTTTAAGTCTCACCAAAAGCAAAGAGTTCATATTCCTGATACTCATCTATACTTATATGAATTAACATATTTTAACCATTAATTAAAATGATTCAAATTGTTAAACTACTAAAATAATTTTGTAATTTTAAAAAAATAATTTTATTATATATTATATTAATAATAATATTTTTATTATAAAATATTATTGCTAAATGAGGCGACCGTTAAGCTTAATATGTTTTTCTTAAGGCTTGTGGTTTGACCTATTTAAGTAAATAGGTTTTTTTTTTAAAAACATAAGCTTGACTTTTTTGCTAAATGAGCTGAGCTAGACTAAACTTTAAACAGACCAAGTTGTAGGATCTTGACGAGCGGTTTAACCTACTTCTACCCATATTTACAACATTTAAACTTAAAGATATTTTTTGAATAAAATTTGAATTTGTGGTAGTATTAATTAATAACAACTCATTTAATTCACTACTAAAAAACTACTTCAACGACATCAAAACGAAGACAATTATGCGGAATCGTCGTCGAATTTGAAGCGGTGGCAATATCGTAAATAGAGGGATCGAAAATGACGATGTTTTTCTTAAAACCGTCATCTTTTCCGTTCACTCTATATTCACAAAATTTCCATGACGTACGTCTCTTTTCCCTTTCTTTCAGCCTTTGCGAGCCCTCGATCAGAAGTCCTTCCCTCACCTTGTTCCTTCATCGTACACCCGTCGTTTTCCTTATCCACTCCCGTAGTCCTCGATTAGAAGTTCGTGTTGGAATTTTAGGGGATCCTTATAAAATACCAATAACCGTCAGGAACCCATAACATTAGATTATCAGGAAGAGTTTTAGAAATACCTAGATCCATAATGATTGACGAAGCAAATGCAACAGAATCTGGAAAACAGACACGAATAATTGGTTTGATGGTTTTCCTCAACCAAATCTCCTTATTCCTTTTGAGACCTTCATTTTTCTCTTCAGATGAGGAGATGAGAAAATTGTTTATGATTTGGTGTCTTGGGGACCATAACTGTGTCTTAGGTTTTAAATCTATTAGGGTTCCCATTATCTCCTAATGGGACAAACTGGTTTTCGCTCATTAAGCCCATACCAATTTTCTATTGATAGTCTAATAGGCTCATTAGATTAGATCACTTATATTGAGCCCATAAAAAATATAAATAATTAATGTAAATGTTATAGTGTAATATGTAGCCCACATTAATTAATTATTTAGGAATTATAAAATTCCTAAAAATCTCCCACATGGGCTTCATATTAACTTTAGCCATTTATACTACAAAAGTCTTTAGGCGCGCAATTGTATGTTATTTACTTTTTGACTTCCCTTAAAAAATCCGGTCCATCTTACATAATAACAAGGAACCACTGCGGAAGATCGAGTGTCGAGTCCACATGGACTTTGTTTGTACTTGCGTTGGTAAATACCCAATTTGTAAGCAAGAAAAGAAGTAGAAGAGAAAGGGAATTGTAAGTGTGAAATTTGAGGGTAAAAGGGAAAAAAAGATAAAATAATAATAATAATAATAATAATAATAATAATAATAATAATAATAATAATAATAATAATGTAAATGCAAAAGATGAAGTCAGAATGTGATAATGTTGGGACCTAGCATGCTTAACTACCCTTGATGCAATATTAATGTTTTTCTTTATTAACTGATTTCCCAATTTCCACCCACATCTACTAATATGCTCAACCCTGATCCCTCATGATGAAGAGCCTAATTTATGCATTCTCTCTCCTAAATCTCTTTGCAAAGATTGAATCATAAACATCATTAAGTGTAAAGATGTATGCAAAGGCACAACCAAGTCACTCTATCCCTAGTAATGCAATGTTGAGATGCCATTTCCTAGTGCTTTAAACACTACTATTTCCTAATGTATAACCCCTAAAAACAGATGCATGGATGGCTAAACCACACAATAGAGATGAATAGCAGAAAAGAACAATAGAAATTAAAATTGTATTAATAGATAAGAAGATCAGTTACATTACAAGGGCGTTGGCTGCTAGGCTCCCAATAGAGGGGGTTTAGCCTCTCATGGCTATGAGAGGCTTTACAATTCAGAGGCTAATAGAAGAAGGGACTGAATGACTAGTAGTAAGAAAAGGGGGAATGGCTATGAAAGAGGGTTTCCCCTAAGGGATAAGCCCCATGCTTTGGATAACTCTGAGACTCGGTGTATTTTTCCCTTCTGCTTCCTCCTCCTTATGTAGGCACTAGGTAGCTTAATTTTCACACTGACTTCGCGCTAAGCACGCTTTGGGCTTCGTTGTGAGCTTTTCCGCTCACTGAGCTTGAGCTGTGCGCTAAGCGCGAGCACGTGCTAAACAACCTGTCCACTTCTTCAATTTTTCTTCAAGGCTTTTTCTTCCATTTTTCGCCTCAATTTTCCTTTAAAGCACTGGAATTCTTCTTCTCTTGAATTTTGTTGATAAAAAATAGCAAAGATGTTAATTTCTTCATTA
Source organism: Glycine max (assembly GCF_000004515.6). Lineage (NCBI taxonomy): Eukaryota > Viridiplantae > Streptophyta > Magnoliopsida > Fabales > Fabaceae > Glycine > Glycine max. The sequence goes on from NC_038247.2 coordinate 11,798,276, forward strand.
TTTCATTAAAAATAATAATAAAGTAAAGAAATTACACCCATTTATTAGCCAAAATTGACTATCAAATTAGCTCATATTTTGCAATTATCAAACTCCCCCAAATTAAAACATTTGTTTGTCCTCAAGCCAAAGACAAGTCTAAATGTATCAACACATGAGGTAACTGCAAAACCTTTTCAAACCTTTCACTAACTGATCCTGAGCTTGCATTTGTCTTGATCTTGTGATGGAAGAATGAAGGAATACACATGGAGGTGAAAAGGTTAGCAAGTAGAAACTTCATCAAGGCAAACTTACCACACTTCATTCCTCACAAGGTTAGTGTTTCCCTCAGCATACAAGTGTCTCGGCTAAAAGTGTTTTCAATCTAACAACTGAAATTAATATTCCTAACTTTGCACTTCATCTCAGTTAATGTAATCATACACCTATATTGCGGATCACTAAGGACTTTTTAGGCTTGTAACGTGGTCGGGCTAACAAGGAACTCATGGTTTTTCTTTGGATTCAAAATTAGGTTTTAAGAGAGCACCTACATGATAACCCATGACTTATATTTCACAGCCCCCAACTTTCTTGCCTTTTATTCCTAACAACACACAAAATTTATTTAGCACTTAGTTGCTATTAGCTCTTTATTTGAATTTTTTTTAATGGAGATTGAAATTGATTTGGTACTATAGCAACTCATCATATTTTATCTTTGCGTGTGTGCCATTGGTGATGTTGTTGAAACAAAATTTTTCACCCAACCAAAATTCCAACTCCCCAAAATTAAGGGTCAATTTGCCTTGACCCGTGCTCTCCTACAACCTAAGATAAGGTGGTCATTAATTTCATTAGGCTCGGGTTTCAAAAACAATTTACTGCATTAGGCTCAGCAGGGTGCAAGGGATTCATTCAAATAATAGGTTGGCTATTTGGCTAAGTGACTAAGAAAATCAAACAAGGCCTTGATCATTTCCACCCTATGTATGTACTCAAACAGTCCGAGAATCATGCAAAATCAGGAAATTAAGAACAATCGTTCTCTCATAATTATAAGGTCACACATCTCACCGGACATTTATGAAGTGCTTGGCTTACTATGCCATGATTTCTGTTTGGACTTGCTAACCTCTTCATTGTTGTGTTTCAATTCATACTTCATCATTCACGATGACGCCTGCTCACAAGAATCAAAACTTTCACAATTATTTCATCAATACACAGTATCTCATGCATCAATTTATCCAGAACAAGTCACAACCCATTACTAATTTCCTCTGTCTCTATCATTCAATTTTTTTTATTCAATGACTGAAATTAAACTACTAAAATTAACTGCTAAAATTAAATTAAAGAAAACTAAAGAAAAAGAAAAATAAAAACTAAAGACAAGAAAGATAAAGAAAAGAAAGAAGAAAAAAAATCCTGGTAAAAAAATTGGCCTCAATCCTGTATGGGCCCTGGATCTCAAACTCTATGAGCAACACCGATGTCTACAACATAATCATCATCAGCTTTAACATCTGTGACATCGTCATTAGCTACACCAAAGGTGTCACCCCCTAACAGAAGGACGTTGGACTCTTGGCCAAGCAACCTGGGCTAGGAATGCCTCTAGTGTCATCATTGACTGCTGGAGGGAGAGATGGTGGAGCTCTACATCAATAGGTACTGGCCATGGTGGAGGCTATGCAACATTGGGAGGAGCTGCTTTGGCTGAGAAAAGAGCATAAAGGTTTGGCCAGCAAGTGGAGGAGAGACATCTGGAGGAGGGACCATTGGTGGAATGTCTAGAGCTCGGGCCCTGACCTGTTTTGGCCCCAGGAAGACACTAGAAGAATCTGTAGGATTTACAACTGGCTTGGATTCATCTTCTTCTAAAAGCACAAAATTCAAGTGCCCCCAACAAGGTTAGCTTTTTGCTCAATTTCATCCACCTTAAAACAAGTCTTGCTATCACTGGGATGATTAATTCCCTCAAACAAGTTGAAGGTGGCTTTCTGGTCTTCCACACTCATCTCCAAGTTGTCCTTCCCCATGTCCACAACACACTTTGCAGTCACCATGAATGGTCGACCCAAAATCAAGGGGATCTCAGCATCTTCTTCAATGTCCATGATTACAAAGTCCATCAGAAATGTTAGTTGATGGACTTTGATTAAGACATCTTCTACCACTCTGACTAGTCTTGTGATGGAGCGGTTTGCCAGTTGTAGTATCATCCTTGTAGGGTCAATCTTAAGGTTCCATATTCTCTTGCACATAGAAAGTGACATCAAATTGATACTTGCTCCTAAGTCAATAAGAGTCTTACCTACGGATACACTCCCAATAGAGCATGGGATAGTGATGCTTCCTGGATCTTTAAACTTGGGAGGTAGCTTCTATATTACTGCACTGTAATTTTCTCCCACCATAATAGTTTCGCTGTTGATGTACTTTCCCTTTTTTATAAGGAGGTCCTTTAAGAACTTTTTGTACAACGACATCTGCTGTAGGGCCTATCCAAAAGGGATAGTAACCTCCAGCTTCAGGAATATGTCAAGGAACCGCTTGAAGTAGCATTCTTTGTCCTTCTTTGATGGCACCAGAGGGTACGGTGCCTCCTTTGATGAGGCTGGTGGTATCTCTCTTATAGCCTCCCAAGCTAACTGGCTCTTGGTCTTGGTCTTAGTGGTTGAGACCTCATCACCACTTTCCTTACTTATCTTTTTCTCCTTCTTCTTCTTTTCTCCTTCCTCATCATGCACATCCTCCTCAATTCTCTTTTCCTTCTCAGCACTTTCCCTCCTAGTGAAAATTACCTTGCACTCCTCTTTGGGATTCATCTCAGTATTGGCCCCAAAGGTTCTAGTGGACCTTTAAACAATTTTCTTAGCTAGTTGGCCCATCTGTACCTCCAGATTCCTTATTGTTGCATCAATACTCTTCTAATGTGACTGGATCCTCTGCATAAACTGTACCATCAATTCCTCCTGCTTAGTAGGTTTTTCCTGTCGAATGGGCCCTTGGCTGGGAGGCTGATGAGATGAACCTCCTTGGTTGAAATTATTCCCTGGATGGGATCTCCAACCGTGGCCTTGCGAAAAATTACCTCTTTGATAGAATCCTAGTGGTCCTTCTTGATGGAATCCATGATGATTCTGACTGCCCATGTAGTTAACTTCATTGGATGCGTCATCTTGGACCATGCATAAGCCTGACTCGTGAGTGCCACCACAAATGTTGCATCTCCCAATATGCATGACTGAATATGGAGAAGGTTGCACTACATGTAGTTGTTGAGGAAGATTACTTAGAGTTGTTGTGAGGGTCTCTAAGGTCTTGGCCAGGAGCTTGTTTTGAGCCAACATAACATCTTGAGAAGTGAGCTTAAGAAGGCTTTTCTTTGTGGGCGTGTAGGCTCGATCACAGAGGATGACATGATCACTGGCTGCCATATTCTCTATTAGCTCCATGGCTTTTTTTGGAGTCTTCGGCTTGATCTTCCCACCAGCGGAGGTGTCGAGGAGTTGCTTGGAATGGGGTCGCAAGCCATCAATGAAGATGTTGAGCTTGACTGGCTCGTTGAACCCATGTGTAGAAATCTTTCGAAGTAACCCATGGAAGCGGTCAAATGCTTCACTTAGTGATTCGTCAGGGTGTTGGTGGAAGGATGAGATTTCCACCTTACCCTCAACAGTCTTGGACTCCGGAGAGTACTTCTTTAGGAACTTCTCCACCACCTCTTCCCATGTCCGTGGGCTATTCCTCTTGAACGAGTGAAGCCATCTTTTTGCTTCACCGACCAAGGAGAAAGAGAATAAGTTGAGGCGGATGACGTCTTATGGAACCCCTGCTATCTTCATCGTGTTACTGATCTCAATGTATGAAGCCACTTAGTAGGCCGTGAAACAGATTCCCCTGGATCAGCTGGATGAGGGAATGTGGATATGAGATGTTGGCCACTTGCACATCCGGTCTGGCTATGCTGATGAAGTACTGAGGTGTGGCGGAGCAAGAGTAGTGCTCTAGCGTCATCCTTTGTGGATGATCCCCTGCCATGATAGGTTCTTCAGAGAAAAAATATGGACTGGTTACAAAAGAAACAACTACCATGCAGGTTATCACAAAAAAAATTAAAACTAAAAATAATAGAAGAAAGGATTAGATAATTAGTAGTAAGAAAAGGGGGAATGACTAAGAAAGAGGGTTTCCCCTAAGGGATAGGCATTGACTATAAAGAAAGGCATTGACTAAAGACTTTTCTCAGAAGGAAGACATTAACTATAAAGAAACCTTTTCTCTAGTATCTTTAAAGGATTCTTTTGGTTAAATTGTGTAATTTTAAGAAAATTTGTGTAAGTTTAAGACCTCCCATTTATTGTATTAAATTGTCTTGTATTTTTGGTTAAATTGATTGAAACAACATGTTGCCAAAGTAACCTCTGTTGCGTAAATTTATTTGATTGAATTTACATGGATGTTGCATGAAATTATTCATGTGAATTGTGCTCAGCCCAAAGGAAGACACAATTTGACAGAATAATTACATGCTTGCAATGGTAAACATGTGGTGATTATAAATAGTGTGATTTTCCATGTGAATAATGAAATGTTCAAAGACAATCATTATTTGACCAGAATAATCATCATATAAGTTTTCCATGTGAGCAATGGAGTGTCCAAAGATAACCTTTGTTTGACAGGACTTATCACCAATGTTTGATCAATGCATTGAGAGTACCGCTTGCAGTTAGTTTTTTTCAATCCAAATATTGAGGATTAATGGTGCACTAGGTATCTTTTTTGGGTCTTGAAATTTACCATAAAGATTATTTATGCATTGCATGTTTCTTGTTCTTTTCTTTAATTGTTGTTGTTGTTGTTACTACTATGGTTTAAATTACTCATATTATGTGAATCCCAAATCTGCATGTGTAAAATTTGGAGTTTGAAATTATTTTGTGGGAATCCTAAGGTGATATATGAGTAATCTTGGCATGTAACACTAGAAGTAGTAAAGCGCATTATGCGTTAATTGAAGAGAACAAGAATTTACGTGTTTTCATATCGAAAGTCTAGAAGTTTAGAGATCATTGGGTATTCTGACTTCGATTATTTCAGAATGTTTCAATAGCAATCACTTCACATAAGGATTCACATTTGACCATGTTGGTGGAGTTAATATTTTGCTATGAGACATTATACTAGAATTTATGATTGCTAAATTATTGTAACTGGCTTGCTTGTTGTCGCCAACATTAAGTAGCCATCAGGTGTTTATTGAGACAATATCTTAGCAGTCTTATTAAGGATTCAACCAAATAAAAGTTTGTTGACATAAGGTATTTGGTTGTTAAATAAAGAATCCAGAAAATATAGATTTGTATAGAACATATAGGAACTTATTCCATGCTAGCTGATCCACTTACTAAAGGTATGACACTAAAGTTTTTTTTCACGAGCACACTGCTCATATGGGTATAATTCTTGATAGTACCTTAGTTTAGTGGGAGTCTTACTTATGTTCTATATCTTATGATTTACAAACATATTTGTTATTTGGATTTTCTGCAGAAATAAAGTTGAAGTTTATCATTTCATTATAAGTTTGTTTGTGTGCAATATTTGTATTGCATTTTGGATTGATCTCTATAAAGAATAAAGTTTGGACTAGTTGGAAATAGACATGATTAAGATCACATTGTATGTAATTTTCATGCCGCTTATCCATATTTGATCTATGTCATCGAGTATGAGTAACAGTGGTGATCATTGTGGCTTAGTCAAGCTAAATTATGATGAAAACTGAAGTGTTTTCCTGTTGCTGTATGAGATGGACCAGATTGTATAAAAGGAGTCTAAAAGTAAATAACGTACGGTTGCGCGTCTAAAGAATTTTGTGATATAAATGTTTAATGTTAATATGAAGCCCAAGTGGGAGATTGTTAGGAATTTTATAATTCCTAATTAATTAATATGGACTACATATTATATTATAACATTTATATTAGTTATTTACATTTAAATGGGTTCAATATAAAGTCATCTATTTAAGTGAGCCCATTAGACTGCCAACAGATAATTGATATGGACTTAATGAGCGGAAACCAGTTTGGCCCATTAGGGGATAATGGGAACCCTAATAGGTTTAAAACATAAGGCATGGTTATGGTCCCCAATATACCAAATCAATAAACAGTTTATCCTCTCCCCATCTGAAGAGAAAACGAAGGTCTCATAAGGAAGAAGGTGATTTGGTTGAGGAAGGTCATTAAACCAATTGTTCGTGACCACTGTCAGATTCCGCTGCGCGTTAATCAAACTCTATGGATCCATGTATTCCTTAAAACCTCTTGATAATCTGACGTAATGTGTTTTGGTGCTCATTTGGTATTGTATATGGTTTATTGAAAATTCCCAACAGTTTAGCCAATCCATGTTGACCTGAAGTTTTTGGAACTAGTTGGGCGAGAACTTATACTTGGAAAGGTGAAGACCTTTTTACTTATATTATGTTTTCATGCATGCAAGGAAAAAATGCACTTCTTGAAGTTGATCTTGATGAGTTATTTGTATTTGATATTGATGAAATGTGGAATATAATAGATTTACTTGCATATTTCTCAACTGATGTCATGCATTCAATAACAAATTCAAATACAATATATTTATGCTTCAATTTGCAGAGAGAATTAGGAACTGAACAATTTTGCTACTAGCCAAATATATTTGCCCTTGTACTTCTAAAAATTGAAAATATTTATATATTTTTTTAAAAATAATAAATATTTGTTTTTGCTATTTGGTAAGAAAAAATTGACTAATAATTTTAAATTAAATTGAAGAAAAATTATATAAAATATATTTTTTAAAATGTTTTTTTATTTCCTTAATGAAATAAAAATAATATATTAATATTCATAATTTTTCTCATTTCTGATTTGTTTCCCCATCTTATACGCACTTACCATAAATGTTTTCTAAGCAAACTTTACGTATTATGCACACTTGGTTTGCTTAGTATGTAGTACCGTAAATATTTTCTTGGACTTTGACTCACAACAATGACATACTGAGACCCTTGGTAGAATGGAAAATGTGCAGTTGATCGTAGGAAATGACTCGAAATGCAAGATTTTCGTTAGTCCTTACCGTGTTCCATGGAATGGAAATTATATTTATATATGAAATATCTATCAATTTTATTATAAAATTTGATTGGTAATATTAATTGGAGTCTCTCTTCCAATAAATATTATTTTCATTCCATCTACAAATTAAAGCCCAAATCCGAACAAAGTAAGATTATGCTAACCCTATGCTTTCATATTTTCAAGACTCAAAGCATCACCCAAATATAGAAAAGTCTCTTTTGAAGATTTATTCCAAATATGAAGAGTTTGACTTCATATAGCATTTATCAGCATATGTAACTCTTCATTGTTGGTCATACTTCTGGGGATGTACTAACACAAACAAGAGCAATCTCGAGAATATCAAGCATGTGGTTTCTAATGACTTGTGATGTTTTACTGACATTAAAATCAAGAATGTAATCTTGGTCTGTTGGATTACTTAAAACCCACTTTACCAACTCCATTCTCTTAGTCACTGCAGTTTTTCCTGTTAGCGGTTCAAGCAGAATGACACCAAAACTCTAGACATTCCCAGCCATTGTTATTGTCATTATGTATGCATACTCTGCCAACCAAAAAAACAAAATAAGTTAAGAGCTTAGAAACAGTAAAATAGCTTGGTAGTCTCACTGAAATCTAAATCATTAAGAGCATATGCATGCTATGAAGCACGGACACTCCAGTCCCTTGCCATGTTCGGTGTCCGACACGCATCCGTGTCAGTCTCGGTGCTTCATAGTATGCATGAGGAAAAATGTTTAAATGCCATTTTCAAGTAAATGCTCAAGTATTTGATGAATCTATTTAGGTTTGCCTAAACAGAAATAATGTGTTACTCCAGGTCTGCATAATTAATGGAAAAGTTTAACTTGCTTTATTGAAGAGCATAATTCCATACTAGACTCAACATAATCTGAAGAGTTTGACTTCATTGGTCCCTATTAATACTTTCCCCAAAGCATGCACCTTATCCATTAGGTGAGAAGCTGGGAAAGTTGTCTACAATGAAGTCATTGGCTTCAGTTTTACAATTATAGCATTAACTGAGGACATTTTTGCAATTGGATCCTAATATTTCATCATGCTCCATACTACCTATTCATTGGCCCTTTCAACTAATCTCAGGCAATCTCTGCAATGTTGGTGTCACCAATTGTGTTGCTCGTTTGCAACTGAGAGACGTGGCGGAAAGTTCTAAACTTCTAATACCAATTGTTACATTGGTAGTGCAAAACTAACAGAAAAATGAAACTTGCTCTATTGAAGAACAAAATTCTAGACTATATTCAATGGAAGTGTAGACTAGGTGAAGAGAAAATGAAATTCCTAGAGAAATTCAAACTTTCCTATCACATTAACAATGCGTTAGGCCTCTTAGAAGTAAATATTATAAGAGGAGAGCCAAGACTTAAGATTTATTAATAGGACTGAATTGTTTAAGTTGTTGTTTATGGTAGTTATTTCAAGCATACGTAACTGCCTTAAGCAGTTATTGCAGAATAAATTCTGGAGTAACAGCAGGGGGGTTAGGCAGTTTTTTAGTGGGTTGTCAGGAAGGGAGAGACCAGGCTCTCAAACATCTTGGGGGAAACCTATGTATTAACTAGTCTACTCAGTTTCCTGTGTAATTTGTAATTTTTGTTCTGTTTCTTTTGAATAAAATTCAGTCCTTATTCCCTTACCAGTTGGTATCTATCAACTAGTATCAGAGCAACTAGTTCCTGGAGACAAATTCATGGTGTCAACACGCAGCATGGAGGCTAGAATGGAGGCATTGGAGAGGGGGTTTGAAGGCTTGCTGGCGATGCGTGAAACAATAGAGAAGAGTGTTGAACAGTTAAGAGAAGTGCATGCCACAGTGCAAGAAATTCGTGCCAGACAGGAAGAAGAGAGCAGCAAACACAGCCACACAATTTCTCAAGGTAAAACACACGGAAGTCACAATGGAGGACGACACAAAGTGGATAGATGGAGGAAGTTAGAGATACCTGTTTTTGATGGAGAGGATGCGTATGGCTGGACAACCAGAGTAGAGAGGTATTTTGATTTGAAGGGGATGTCTGGAGAGGAAAAGTTGCAGACGGTTATGGTAGCAATGGAAGGGAAAGCGCTGACTTGGTATCAATGGTGGGAGTTTTCTACGCACCATCCAAATTGGGAGGATTTTCGGACAGCGGTTATTAGACGTTTCCAACCCACCATGGTTGGCAGTCCTTTTGAATTGTTGTTGAGTCTCAAACAAACAGGCTCAGTGGAAGAATACAGAGAGAAGTTTGAACTCTATGCTGGTCCGTTAAAGAGTGTAGAATCGGCGTACTTGAGAGGGATTTTTATGAATGGACTAAAGGAAATAATTAGGGCAGAGTTAAAGCTCCATCCAACAGAAAGTTTGTCTGATTTAATGGATTGTGCACAGCGAGTGGATGAGAAAAACTAGTTGTCCATCAAGGGGGGAAATCCAACAAGTGCGATGAGCAGGCCAATGAAGACGTACAACAGCAACCGCACAGTGACGTGGGAACCAAGAGCGAAGCAACAATCCAATGTGTCCGGGACTGGAAGTTCTACCGGAGAGGGAAGTGTAGTGAAGGTTTCCAATACCTTCAGAGGAAGAAACTTTATAAAGTTAACAGATGCGGAGTTACAAGAGAGGTCTAGGAAGGGATTGTGTTTCCAGTGTGATGAAAAGTTTGGTCCAGGCCATGTGTGTGCCAACAAACAGTTACAAGTTTTAGTGTTGACCAAAGAGGATGACGAAGTGGGTACAGCGGGGGATACTAATGCAATTGAGGAAGAGGGGGAGCCAAAAGACCTTCAGTTGTCTATGTGTAGTATTGTTGGCCTGTCATCAAAGAAAACAATTAAGTTGTGGGGTAAGATTGGGAAGGAACAAGTCATGGTACTTATTGATTGTGGAGCCTCTCATAATTTTATTTCAGCCACGTTTGTGAAACAACAAGAATTAGATATGAAGGCAACCTCCATCTATACTGTGGAGGTGGGTGATGGGAGAAAGCTAGATTGTGAAGATATATGTTCCGAATTGACATTGGAGATGCTGGGTCTAAAAATTCAACAAGATTTCTATGTCTTTGATCTTGGAGGAGTGGATGTGGTGTTGGGAATGGAATGGTTGGCTAGTTTGGGAGAAGTAAGAGCAAATTTTCGTGAATTAACTCTTAAAATTCCAATTGCGAACGGATACCACACATTGAAGGGAGACTCGGCTTTAACTAGGGTTGTAGCCTCTTTAAAATCTATCCTAAAGACTCTAAGTGATCAAGATCAAGGATTCCTGGTGAAGTACTGTCACTTGCAAGGGGAAGGTAGAGAGTCAACAATTTATCCTGCTTGGACAAAATCGATTTTGGAAGAGTATGAATCAGTCTTTCAAGAGTCGAAAGGATTACCACCCCCTAGGAGGCAAGATCATGTGATTCGATTGAAGGAAGAGTCTAATATTCCCAACATCAGACCTTATAGGTACCCACATTACCAGAAAAATGAAATTGAAAGGTTAGTAGATGATATGCTTAACTCTGGTATAATCAGAACTAGTGTTAGTCCTTATTCTAGTCCTATAATCTTGGTGAAGAAAAAAGATGGTGGATGGCATTTTTGTGTAGATTATCGGGCTCTTAACAAGATTACTATACCATATAAGTTTCCTATTCCTATTGTAGATGAACTGCTTGATGAATTGGGAGGAGCGATGGTTTTTTCAAAGTTGGATTTACGATCTGGTTACCATCAGATCAGGATGCGTGAGGAGGACATTCATAAAACGGCTTTCCGGACTCATGAAGGGCATTATGAGTTTGTTGTCATGCCATTTGGACTCACCAATGCACCTTCCACCTTCCAATCTCTTATGAACGAGGTGCTAAAGCCATATTTGAGGAAATTTGTACTTGTTTTCTTTGACGATATTCTGGTTTACAGCAAAGGTGAGGATGACCATAAGGAGCATTTACGGGCTGTTTTGGCATTGTTGAAGGAGAACCAGTTGTTTGCTAATAAGAAAAAAATGTACTTTTAGCCAAACTCAATTGGAATATTTGGGTCATATCATTTCTGCAAAAGGCGTGGCAGTAGACCCCCGAAAAATTGATGCTATGTTGGACTATCCTATACCCAAGGATGTTAAGGCTCTAAGGGGATTTTTGGGGTTGATGGGTTACTATAGAAGGTTTGTTAAGGACTATGGTAAGATAGCCCGACCTTTGACTCAATTGTTGAAGAAAGATAAGTTTCAGTGGAATGAGGAAGCACAAGCTGCCTTGGAAAACTTAAAGCAATTGGTGGCTGAATTGCCTATTCTGACAGTCCCAGATTTTTCCAAAATGTTTACTATAGAAACTGATGCATCCAACAAAGGGCTAGGAGTAGTTCTAATGCAGGAGGGCAAACCTGTGGCTTTTCTCAGCCAAACTTTATCTGATAGGGCGCAAACTAAGTCAGTGTATGAGAGGGAATTAATGGCAATTGTGATGGCTGTCCAAAAATGGAGGCACTACTTGTTGGGAAGGCACTTCATAATTTTAACTGATCAGAAGAGCCTCAAATTCCTCACTGAACAGCGAGTAATGGGCGAGGAATATTTCAGGTGGACCTCTAAACTCATGGGTTTGGATTTTGAGATACAATATAGACCAGGAAAGGAAAACGGGGTGGCTGATGCTCTCTCTAGAAAGATGACATTTTCAGCTTTGTCTTCAGTCCACTTTGAGCAATTAAAAGATTGGGAAACTGAAATTCACTGTGATCCTTAGCTCCAAGGAATCATTCATGATCTGATACAAGATATTAATTCCCATCCAGGCTATAAATTTCAGAACCAGAAACTGTTAGTGCTTCCCAAAGGCTCTTCTCGAATTCCATTGTTGTTACAAGAATTTTACAATTCGGCTGTGGGGGGACATTCGGATTTCTTTAGAACCTATAAACGAATTTCAGAAGTTGTTTATTGGGAGGGAATGCGGAAAGACATCCAGCAACATGTAGCTATATGTGAGGTATGCCAAATGAATAAATATCAAGCTCTTTCTCCAGCAGGACTTCTTCAACCATTGCCTATACCAACTCAAGTGTGGGCTGATATATCCATGGACTTCATTGAAGGGCTACCCAAGGCTCACGGATAAAATGTCATCTTAGTAGTGGTTGATAGATTGACTAAATACGCTCATTTCCTTGCACTTAGCCATCCCTTTACTGCAAAAGAGGTTGCTGAAGTTTTTATCAAAGAGATAGTTAAATTGCACGGGTTCCCTTCTTCGATTGTATCGGATTGTGACAAAATTTTTCTCAGCCACTTTTGGTCAGAATTGTTCAAATTGGCCGGCACTAGACTTAAATTTAGCTCTGCTTACCATCCCCAAACAGATGGCCAAACCGAGGTGGTCAATCGTTGCTTGGAGACTTATCTGCGGTGCCTCACAGGAACTAAACCTCAACAATGGCCTAAGTGGTTAAGTTGGGCTAAGTTTTGGTTTAACACCAACTACAACAACTCTCTGAAATTGACTCCTTTCAAAGGTGTATGGTCGTGACCCACCCCATCTTTTGAAAGGAGCCACTATTCCATCAATTGTGGAAGAAGTAACTGTGATGACTAATGACAGGGACCAAATGTTACATGATCTCAAAGGAAATTTGGCCAAGGCGCAGAATCAAATGAAGAAGTATGCTGACCGATCTAGGCGTTCAATACCATTAAATGTTAGCGATTGGGTGTATCTCAAGTTACAGCCATATAGGCTACGGTCATTGGCTAGGAAGACAAATGAGAAGCTTAGTCCACATTTTTATGGTCCTTACCAAATCACAAAACAGATTGGGGCAGTTGCTTTTGAGTTAGTCCTTCCACCGGAGAGTAAAATCCACCCGGTATTCCATGTTTCTTTACTCAAGAAGGCTCTTTCCCCTTCAGCGAATCCTCAACCTTTACCACCTATGTTATTGGAGGAGTTGGAGTTGCAGGTAACACCGGCTGCTGTAAAAGCGGTGCGTAACACTGCTACAGGGATTGCCGAGGTGCTTATTCAATGGACTGACCTCCCAAACTTTGAAGCCACTTGGGAACTAGTAGACACCATCATGCACCAATTTCCTTCTTTTCACCTTGAGGACAAGGTGACTCTTTTGGGGGGGGGGGGAGTATTGTTAGGCCTCTTATAAGTAAATATTATAAGAGGAGAGCCAAGACTTAAGATTTATTAATAGGACTGAATTGTTTCAGTTGTTGTTTATGGTAGTTATTTCAAGCAGTTGTTATTTTAATTAGGTGTGTGTGTTTTTAGGACCATACATAACTGCCTTAAGCAGTTATTGCAGAATAAATTATGTGTGTGTTTTTAGGACCATACGTAACTGCCTTAAGCAGTTATTGCAGAATAAATTCTGGAGTAACAGTAGGGGGGTTAGGCAGTTTTTTAGTGGGTTGTCAGGAAGGGAGAGACCAGGCTCTCAAACATCTTGGGGGAAACCTATGTATTAACTAGTCTACTCAGTTTCCTGTGTAATTTGTAATTTCTGTTCTGTTTCTTTTGAATAAAATTCAGTCCTTATTCCCTTACCAGTTGGTATCTATCACAATGTTAGCCAAAAGACACATTTTTCTCTCATTGTTAGGATACAATTAGTAACTAACTGATAACTTCTCTAACTAACTAACTGTTGAGTCCGTTTAGGCCCTGTTAACCAATGGCCCATCCATTTTCCTTTTGACATAAGCATGTTTAATCACTGCCCCCTATCACAGTGATTGAATAATAACCCAGGATTGATATTATGCAAATGATAGAGACAACTTTGCTTAAAATATCTACAAAAATTTGTTCACTTTTTGGAATTCAAAAACTATTTAACCCCCATTGCCCCTAAAAATTTATATAGTCTTTGGTGGATGAACATATATGACAAACTAATAGGAAGGAATATAAGGTTGAAGAGTTTCTGATTTGGAGGAATATAATCAACAGAACCAACAACTGCATAAAAATTCCGTGTACTCTTTGAGGGATCAGTCACCTTGTACTGTTCAATATCCCCAACTAGAGGCTCCTTAAGGGACTTCAGCATAATACTTTTACTTGTCAAATCAAGGAGCATTATTGGACTAGAGGCAAATTCATGAAGTAAAGGCAGTATTTGAGCTACCCCAACATCTATACTATATCTACTAGCCCAATCTAAAGAGTTTTCCATACTTCCATGAAGAACATCAAAGAGGGAACCCTTTGAGATATATTCATATAGTATATAAGCGGTATCAATGGACAGAACATACGCCAAAGGAGTCATGACATTTAAATTGTTCAAATGTGCCAACACTTCTAGCTCTTTCACAAATTTATCATGACTTCCCACTGACAATATCTTGTCAGAACAGTTTAGTTTCTTGACAAAATAGATTGATTTGGACGGCATGATGACCTTATAATAAGTTGAAAACCTTGTTTTCAGAGTAACATCTTTTAATGCTTCAACAACAGCTTCCATGGCTTTGTAGAAGTCAATGCTTGATCTGTGTATTCCATTAGGAGTTAATAAGTTACTTTGGATGACCTGAGGATGTTGATGATCTTCTCTTGACGGTAAATGCTCATCATTAACCCTGTAATAGTGTCGTGACACTGACACAATGAGCAGGATGACAAGGCCAACAAGAACATTGCAATGAGAACTGCCACTGATAGATATTCCCTTCTTAGAGACAGTGTTGGGCCTGTTGGCTATTGGGTTGTACTGTACAGTATTATTTACCAGGCCAGTTTCAGAAGATACAACTTCAACATGTTCACTGAATTTTGGAATTTCACCAGACAGTAGTGGATTGTTAGCAAGTAACAACTGTGTCAAAGCTGATATTTCAGTTAGTTCCTTGTGACATGGACAAGAAAATTTGTTATTTGAGAGATCCAATGTTAGGAATTTTATAATTCCAAATTAATTAATATGGTCTACATATTGTATTATAACATTTATATTAGTTATTTACATTTAAATGGGTTCAATATAAAGTGATCTATTTAAGTGAGCCCATTAGACTGCCAACAGATAATTGATATGGACTTAATGAGAGGAAACCAGTTTGGCCCATTAGGGGATAATGGGAACCCTAATAGGTTTAAAACACAAGGCAGGGTTATGGTCTCCAATATACCAAATCAACAAACAGTTTCTCCTCTCCCCATCTGAAGAGAAAACGAAGGTCCCATAAGGAAGAAGGTGATTTGGTTGAGGAAGGTCATTAAACCAATTATTCGTGACCACTGTCAGATTCCGCTGCATGTTAATCAAGCTCTATGGATCCAGGTATTCCTTAAAACCTCTTGATAATCTGACGTAATGTGTTTTGGTGCTCATTTGGTATTGTATATGGTTTATTGAAAATTCCCAACATCCAAAACTTCCAGGTTAACAAAATTACCAAAACTGCTAACAATATTACCACTAAAGTGGTTGCTACTAAGATTCAGTGACACCAGCAGACTCTGCAGCATGCTTGGTATCATACCACTTAGCTGGTTTTCCCTAAGTTGGAGTTCAATTAGAAGTTTCAGGTTTTCAATGAATGTTGGTATGGAACCACTCAGATTGTTGCTTTGCAAGTTCAGGAAAGTAAGACTGCTCAACTTTGTAATCTCAGATGGAATTGATCCACCCAGAGAATTCCAGCTTAAATTCAATATTGACAACTTATGAAGTTGGCCAATTTCAATAGGGATTCCACCATAAAGCCTGTTCATTTGAAGCTTCAAGACTTGAAGATCGGTAAGATTACCAAGCAGTGGTGGCAATACACCAGTCTAGTGATTCTCAGCTATTATTATAACGTTAATGTGCTTACAAACTCATTCATTTGCTTGATGTATAACTTAGTGAGAGTGATGAAAAACTTTATTGTTATTGTAATACAATAATAGCTTAACCATACATGTTTCTGCTTCTGCTTGCGGTGTTGACACTCAAAGTTAATTAACATGTTTTTTGTTCAATTTGTATTGCCTGTGGGTACAAGTAGTTCACTAACATAAGAAGTTAAGACGCTTTTATATTTTTTTTGCTTGAGTGAACCATCACTGGTATATAGCATTACCATCACGGCATACATTGTTTTTGTTATAAATATCTTTCGAGATATGTATCTCATTTTACACTTTAGTGGTTATTACATTGTTGTTCATGTCGGAGTATTGTTTAATGTTAAAGTTATGTGTATTGTGAGTGAATCATAATTTTTCATTTGATATTCAATACATTGATTAATACGGACAATTTGGATTAATTGTTATATTGAATTTTGAATTGTTTATTTGGACAGTTTGAGAATAGTCATTTCTTATACTTAATTCATACTTATAGGTTAAGTATGTTGTGTTAAATTTGATGAAATTTTAGTTTAGTGCATATTTGATCGTGGTGAATTCATGTCATCCTTTCATGATGAAATACTGTCGAAATTTCATCAAATTTTACATAACCTACTTAACTTGTATGTATGAATAAATCAAGTATAAAAAACATCTTTTTGAATGGGATAAGGTCACACTTTTTTATGAAAAAAGTGAGATTTTCATGTATATGTCATAATTTAGCCGGTATCACAATACACAAAACATAGATCAAAGTTGGATGAAAGCATCACACTTGAGTGACGAGTATGAAAAAGGGGTTGAAGATTTCTTTCAATTTGCACAACAAAATGCACCAATAATGAGTGAAAAATATTTATGTGTATGTCTTAAATGTGTGAATGAGAGAAGACAGTCATTGAATGATATTAAATCATATTTTATATGTGAGGGGATGTATTTAATTTATACAAAATAAATATGACATGATGAATTGTGTCTGATACAGTGACCCGGTTAAAGTAGAAATCAAAGATAGTATAAAAGACATGATACACGATCTTATGATACACGATCTTAGACATGAGGATTTTCAGCCAACAAATATATCTTATTATGATAAATTAGAAATTGTAATTAATACTAAGTAACTAACTAAAATTTAAAATTATTTATATTTACTAAAAAATAATAAAGTATTCCATACTATCTTTGTAATAGGAATGTCGGTTTTACCTCCCCTAGGCTGCCAAGAACCAGGCAATAAGTTTTGCTTTTTTTCATAACCGAAAAGTTTAGGTGAGATAAAACTCACACCGAATAAAAAAATATTTACATAAATACAAAATACTTGTATATTATCGATAAAATTCTTGTATTAATAAGAGGAATCAAATTCATATTCGTTAGAGAGAGAAAAAAATTGTGCAAAGCTAATATTTGTTGAGGGGAACAAGCTTATACTTCATAGCAAGCGAGAGTCCAGGGCAGTTATATATCCACCGTTTTTATACACGCACCACTAAAAGCCACGTGTACTAGTACACCACAGCAAGTAACTCAAGTATCTCCTAAGGTGGACGTAGAACTAAAGGCCACCTTCAACTTTTGTCTCTGCAAAACCAACACGTGTTCAGCATGCACCATCCAAAACATTCCAAATACTCTTGGGCATGTAGAAGTCAAATTAATTAACACTTCTACGCTTACACCAAACCTTTTTTTCCAAAACAAAAACCAATGAGTCATGGCCAAACCAAGAAGCCACAAGCAGACGGTGAACCCACCGAATGCGGCGACGTTTTCGGTGTCTCCACCGCCGCGGAGCCTCACGCTGCGCCGGTGGTGTCCGCCGGTATCGGTTCGGCTGCCATAGATGGCGACCCCATAACCATCGGAGAAGCTCTGGAAGCGGCGGCAATATCGATCGGGGATAAACCAGTGGACCAAAATGACGCCGATGCGATTGGCGTCGCGGAGATTAGGGCCACCGGAGAGAATAAGGTGAGGTCCGGTGGGGTGGGTGAAACCGCACAAGAAGCAGCTACTTTCAACAGTCACGTCATGCGAGTCCAAGACATGACGAAACTTTCCGATATCTTAACGGTAAGAACACCGTTACAATTATGCATGAGCAAGGTTTTGCATTTGTTAATATCACAGTAAATCACAGATAAATGTGACCATTATTGTGGTCGTAAACAGTTAAAAAAAGTTGTGATGTTATGAATCAAATCATGATGGCATGCCGTTTTTTAAAACCTTGTACAGGAAGCTCCCGTTTTAGGCATGAGTTAGATAAGGTGACAGGAGCCTGATTTATGAAACCTTCTAAAAATATTATTAACTAATTTTTTATTTATAGAAAATTGAACGCAAGAATCAATTTATAGATAATATTTAGAGTAAATATTATTTTTTTTAAAAAAATCGTTTTTGAATTAGTAACATTTGTTATTATCTTGTTAGAATGCACTCAGGATCGGTATTTGCATATTATAGGTTTAAGACGAAATAATATATGTAGAATTTTTATGTATAAGTATTTTTTTGGAAGAGTATTAAAATATAGATATATGTTTTATAAAAAAATGAGATGCTTAATTTTATTAAAATGATATAAATATTTAATATATTTATATCTATATTTCATAAAAATATATACATATAATTGTATTAAAATAATATATTTTATTACAAAAAATATTTTTTGTACTGAAAAATAAGTACAATACAAAATATTACATATTCACAAAAAAATACAAAATATTATATATGAATAGACGTTTAATTTTATTTTTTTTTGGAAAAAATATTTTTTTTATTTAATAATTAGGTAATTTAAAATTAGGAAATGAAAGATTTTTAAAAAAGCGGGTAAGTTTAAGTTATTGCCGACAAATTGAAAACTCTTTCTAACCTCACGTTAAAGTTTCTTTTTTCCTTCCGTAATGGGACCCGGACCCGTTCCGTCATCCCTCAAATAAGAAATTCAATATTTTTTTAAAGTAAGAAATTCAATATTTAAAAGTTAGTAAATCATTAAAATATTGTTCAAATCATAATCATTAAAATAACGCTACTTTTTTCTTTCAATATTTAGAACTGATACACCAAATTTTAATTTGAAAAAAAATATCAATTAAAAAAGGAGACATGATTCTTTTTTGGTAGGCCGGAGACATGATTAAATATGGTTAATTTTGCTTTAGCAATTAAAGTATTCTAATATTTATTAAAGACTAAGTTAGATATTTCTTTTTTTCAACAAGTTAGATGCTTTTCTCTAAAAGTTTGGAAATTTTGAGTGGATTCAGGAAAATTTTATTGATAACTATTTTTTATTTAAAAGACTTCAGTCCAAAGAAATCAAAGTCTTAAAAAAATTAGAAATCAAATTTATTTTCTTATATATCATTAATTCGGTTAATAAATTTGGCTAGAGTTCTTAGAAGAAATTAATTAATGTGTTACACATAACACGCACTTCGTATAACTTGATTTTAAGTGGGTCTCCTTAAATAAATTCACAATAACTATATAGTTTTTTTAGAGAGAGAATTATAAAGTTAGATTTTTATTAAAATTATTTAATTGTAAAAACGAGTGTTACAAAACTTTTCTAAGGATATAAAAGAGTGACTTGAACAAGTGTGTGAAAGTGTCATTATATATGTGCAGTAGTTTGATATGAGTAATATGATGTTTACATATAAATGTTTACCACAATTTATATAATGAAAGAGAAATACAAAAATATAAAAAAAGAGACAAAAATATGTGTATCAATATGTTCTTTCTTTTGGAAGTAGAAGTAATCCTAGGGAGCTTATATACCAGAATCAATTTACATGAATATAATTCTTTGAAGTTATTTTTTATCTTCAAGCATTCATTTATTTGCAATCTAACGGATAAGATTAATTATGATATCTTATAGGATGCGGCGGAGAAGCTCCCCGTGGACAAGGCGGTGACAAAAGAAGATGCTGAGGCTGTGTATACTGCAGAGGTGCAGTTTCCATGGCAGAGAGATGCGGCGGAAGTGGTTGCTGAACCTGGCGGAGTGGCGGCATCCATGGCCACCGCAGCTAACCTAAATGAACTAAGTTGAAGTTTGAAGTGCAGTGCTTCCTCTTTTTTAAATGTGTTATTGAGTAAAATTAAAGTAGCTTTATAACTGCTGAATATGCAAATGGTATCTTGTTAACTACTAGTTCTTTGTTTTTTACTAGTCTGGTACTATGTCATTGTAAATTTTTTTAGTATTGAAAAAATGCTTTATAAAAGTGGTGAAACCTTGCAGCTGATGGTCCAAAAGGAAGTGCTGAGTTATCATTCCTTAAGCAAATTTAACTAATTTTATATTATTTAATTTATCATTCTTGAAATATCTTTCATTTATTTTCAATGACTCTTTTTATTTATGATATCAAAATGATTTTTTGTTCTTGTTACCTTGTTGGCAAGTATATCAATTAGTCACAAGTAGTGATCTTTTTATTTATGATATCAAAATGATTTTTTGTTCTTGTTACCTTGTTGGCAAGTATATCAATTAGTCACAAGTAGTGAAGTTAAAATAAAAGTCTATGTGTCGAATCTACAAAATTTTATTTGTACTTAGTTGATGTATGTCTAATTTGCAAGCAAGAAAAAAGGAATTGTAATGGATAGAAGAAATAAAGAATTTGAAAATTAAAAGAATAAGGGAGGAATGGTTAGAGAATGAGGATTTTTCCTATGAGATAGGTTCAGGTTTTGGATATTTTCAATAGAGAGCTCTGAGACTCGGTATCTTTTCCTTCTACTTCTTCCTCCTTTTATAGGTCCAAGGTAGCTTATTTTTCATGCTGACTTTGCATTAAGTGCGTCTCTTCTGGGCTTAGTGAGCTGGTCATGCGCTTAGCGCTGAATGTCGCGCTAAGCGTGCCATTGGACTTCTTCGTGGGTCTTCTTTGCACTAAGCCTGAGTTTGCCCGCTAAGTGAGCATATGTGCTAAGTCTGAATTGCGCGTCAAGTGAGTTGTCCAGTTCTTCCAACATTTCTTCAAGGCTTTTTCTTTTAGTTTTTGCATCAATTTTCTTCTAAAGCATCTGAAATCTTTTTCTTTTGACTTCTGCTGATAAAAATTGTGAGAATATTAATTTCTTCATTATTTCATTAAAAACAATAATAAAGTGAAGAAATGATAATCTTTTTTAGCCAAAATTGACTATCAAATTAACTCAAATTTCGTAGTTATCAACTCCCCTAAATAAAAATCTTTATTTGTCTTCGAGCAAAAGACAAGTTCTGAATGTACTGACACATGAGATAACTGTGAAACCTTTTCAAACCTTTCAATGACTAATCATGAGCTTGCATTTGTCTTGATCTTGTGATGAAAGTATGAAGAAATGCACATGGAGATGAAAAAGGTTAGCAAATAAAAATTTCATCAAGGTGGAATTACAACACCCTTCATTCCTCACAAGGCTAGTGTTTCCCTCAACACACAAATGTCTCGGCTAAGAATGTTTTAAATTCAACAACTGAACTAATGTTCTCAACTTTACAGTACTTCTTCTCAGTTAAGGCAATCATACATACATATTGTGGATCACTAAGGGCTTTTTAGGCTTGTGACGTGGTTGGGCTAACAAAGAACTCATGGTTTTTCTTTGGAATCAAAATTAGGTTCTAAGAGAACACCTACCTCATGTTTTTCTGATGACCCATGACTTTATGTTTCATAGCTCCAACTTTCTTGTCTTTTATTCCTAACAACACAAAATTTATTTGACACTTAGTTGCTAACAACTTTTTATTTGAAACATAATTTTTTTTTGGCAATAACTAACTTAAACTAGTACTGTAGCAACTTATTTACATTTAAGTGTGTGATGTCATTGATGTTCTTGAAACAAAAATTTTCACCCAAAACCAAAAATCTTCCTCCCCCAAATTAGGGGTAAATTTATCTTGACCCGTGCTCTCCTACAACCTAAGATAAGGTGGTTATTAATTTCATTCGGCTCAGGTTTCAAAACTAATTTATTGCATTAGGCTCAACAGGGTGCAAGGGATTCATTCTAATAACAGGTTGGCTTTTTGGCTTAGTGACTAAGAAAATCAAAACAAGGCCTTGATCATTTCCACCTTATGCATGTGCTCAAACAGTCTAAGAATCATGCAAAATTAGAAAATTAAGGATAATCGTTCTCTCACAATTATAAGTTCACACACCTCACCAGACATTTATGAAGTGCTCGACTTAGCATACCATGATTTTTGTTTAGACTTGCTAACCTCTTCACTCTTGTTTTTCGATTCATACTTCATTACTTCACAATAACCCCTTCTCACAAAAACTAGAACCTTCACCATTATCTCATCAGTACACAGTGTATCTCATGCATCAATTTATCCAGAACAAGTCACAACCAATTACTGATTACTTATGTCTATCATGAATTTTTTTTATTTAATAATTGAAATGAAATTAATTGCTGAAATTAAATTATCATTAATGCAAAAGACATTACACTGAATTTAAAAGAAAAAGGAAATAAAATAAAAAATAAAGAAAAAGAAAAGAAAGAAAAATCCTTGTCGAGCCTTGGTCCTATGTGGGCCATGGGTCCCAACCGCCCTGAGCGACTGTGAGATCTGCAACATAATCATTGTCGGTTGCGACATCTACAGGCCAGAGGTATCACCCCCCTCCCCCCGAGTCAGTAAAAGGTTGGACTCCCGACCAAACAACTCACTAAATGAAGTCCTTTAGCGTCATCAGTGGAGGATCCATGGTGAGGTGAATAGACAACTGATGCAAGTTCTCGATGACTAGGCGTTGGCCATGATGGATGCACTGCATCATCCAGACAAGTGGCTCCTACTTGGAAGAGCAGGAAGAGGAAGGTCCAGCAGGAGAAGGTGCGGCTGGAGGTAGGACGACTAGTGGTGCGTCCTGAGTAGCTCAGGCCCAGACCCGCCTCGGCCTTGGAAATGTGATAGAAGAATCTATTGGATTCCAACAATTCTTCTTGATGTGGGCCAGGTTGATCACCAGGCTGAGGGACTCGTATGTCAGGGTGTTTGAGTTGACTCCCTAAGCGTCACAAAGTGCAGTAATTAGTGCAGGGAACCCAAGTCGAGACGTACTGGATTGGGCGATTTGTGTAATCTGCTAGGAAATCATGTTGCCCACGTCCATGTCCATTTTCATCATGAGCCTGGTCCACATTAATATCAAAGGTATGGGAGGTCGGAGCAATGTTGAAGTATGAAAGCACGCTCCAGGACTGGGCTAAGGTGGTGAGATCCTTTTACAAAATCTTCCATAGAGCTCCCTTGACGTTCAACAAAAATCGCCCACCTGGGGTGCACAACTTGGCCGCAATGGCCTCATAGTCCAGGTAGGTGTGGAGGTACTGGGAGTAAGTAGAAAGTTGCTCCCCCTCAGCAATGATGATCGAGTACCTAGAATTTTTTTCAACGTCTATGCGTCGAATCAAATAGTCCCCCTCACCACGCACATCTTCGGACATCCTCCAGGTCATAGACGTTGGAGTAGAAATCCTTCACCAGGGCCACATCAATCTCCTTCTCAGGAAGCCTGGTGAGTCGCTTGTGCTAGAGCTCGCCAAAAAATTCATTGTACATCCTTAGGGCAAGCTCCATGTTTCTCTCCGGAAGGATGTTCTGGAGATGAACTTTGTCTTGATATCGGTGCCATGCTGTCTCTGAGATGAACCGAGAGGAGTCCCAGGTGGAATCCCCTTCATATGTTTGGCTGGGTCCGGTTTGGCGTTTCCTAGAAGCCATCTGCAAAATAACCAAGAAAGAAACAAAAGAAATTGTTAATACTAGAATTAATAATAATAAAAATAAAAAAATAAAAAATGGATGGGCGCAAAGCCACTAGTGGGCGCTTAGCGCCAATGCACTTGCTGGGGCTTAGCACGAGACTACGCGCTAAGCCTGTGCATGAACATTCAATAACAAAACCCAGAAATGCATGAGACTCAGGAATGCGCTTAGCACACAGTGGTGACTTAGCGCGTTCATCCTAATTTTTCCAAAAATGTAAGCACGCACTAAGCCGCCATGGGGCACTTAGCGCGTTCATCAAATGAGTCCAGAACTCAAGCTCGCGCTAAGCCGCCAAGGGGCTTTTAGCGTGTTCATCACAACCCAGAAAACTCAATGTGTGCCTAAAACATAAGATCTCGCTAAACCATTGTGATGGGCTTAGCGAGCTTATCAAGGCAACAATGACAGAGTATGATGCATGCAGGAAAACATTATTGTTCTTACCAAATAAACTCAGAATGTTAGCACAACAAAGACAAGAATGTAAGAAAAATGTGAACAGGGCAGAGAAATGCAATGTGTGCACAAGAAATGTGTAAAGAGTAACAGGGAGAAGGAGAATTTATAGTCTCAAGTGGTTTTTCAACTTCCAATAGTTACGAGGGACGCGCTTAGCGTGAGTGTGGCACTTAGCGCGTAGCCTGACAATTACAGCTGCATTAATGGTGTTGACGCTTAACGTGTAGGGCGCGCTTAGCATCTGATGGACACGAGTCCCTTGATCTTCCCTCCAATCAGTGGTAGTGGTGCTTAATGGGATGCCTGGGCTTAGCCCATTTGTGCCTTGGGCGAGCTTAGCGCGAGATGGCTTGCTCAGCGTGGAAAGCTTTTTCTTAAAATCATCACAATCTTCCCTCATCAACCGACAAAATCAGTTAAAATGATTAATATCCTCCATTTTCTGAAAAGAAGTTTTTTTTATATAAAAATAAAAAAAATGGAAAATAAGAAAAAGATAGAGGAAATCCTGGGTTGCCTCCCAGTAAGCGCTTCTTTAACGTCACTTGCTTGATGCCGGATCCCTCATAGGTCCTAGAGATAGATGACGTTGGTCAGTCTTTCTAGGTGGCCCCCATTATAGACCTTCGAGCATTGTCCATTCACAATCCAACTCCTCTCTGGTTCACTTGAAGTTGGATCTATGAGTTCCATTGCTCCATGTGGCTTGACATCTTTTATCACAAAGGGTCTTGCCCATTTTAACTTGAGCTTCCCTGGAAAGAGCCTGAGTCTTGAATTGAATAGTAGCACATGTTGACTAGTCTGGAAGTTCTTCTTTTGTAGCTTCTAGTCATGGTACGCCTTTATCTTCTTCTTGTAGATCCTGGTTGATTCATAGGCATTTAATCTCATCTCTTCTAGCTTTAGCAGCTGCAGTCTCTACTTCTCACTAGATAAGGATTCATCAAAATTGAGTAGTCTGAGGGCCTAGTAGGCCCTGTGCTTCAATTCCACCAGCAAATGACACACCTTCCCATAGACCATCTAAAAAGGTGAGAGGCCTATGGAAGTCTTGAATGCAGTCCTGTAAGCCCATAAGGCGTCATCCAACTTTGCTGCCCAATCTTTCCTTGAAGAGGTGACGGTCTTCTCCGAAATTCTCTTCATCTCTCTGTTTGACACTTTTACTTGGTCATTGGTCTGAGGATGATAAGGTGAAACCACCTTATGTCTGGCGTTATAGTGTCTCAGAACCTTCTGCAGTTGTGCATTGCAGAAGTGCGTACCCCCATCACTGATCAACACTCTAGGTATTCCAAAGCGGGAGAAAATATTCTTTTTCAGAAATTTGATCATGATTCTAGCATCATTCTGTGGAGTGGCTATGGCTTCCACCCATTTAGACACATAATCAACATACACTAGGATGTATGCTTTCCCGTGTGAGGATGGTTGAGGACCCCACAAAATCAATCCCCCCAGCTGTTGAAAACCTCTACCTCAATGATGTTCTACAATTCTCGTTCCTTTTTGAAATTCCCTTTGTTCTCTGGCACTGATCACTGCGAAGTAAGTGGTCATGGGCATCCTTGAAAATGGAGGGCTAGAAAAATCTAGTCTGAAGTATTCTGGAAGTTGTCCTATCTCCACTATAATGGTCTCCATAAGGTGAGCTGTGACAGTGCCACAATATGCTTTAAACCTCCTCCCTGGTTACACACCTTCTCATCAAATTATCTGCTCCAATTTTGAAAAAAATGAGGATCATCCCAGACGTAGAAGTGGATATCATGAAGAAATTTCTTCCACTGGTTCCAGTAGAGATCTTGTTGAATGACTCCAGTGGCTTTGTAGTTGGCAATGTCTGTGAACCATGACCTTGTAGCTACAAATAAGAGGGATTCATCTGAAAATTCATCCTTCACTTCTTGTTCCTCTTGCGTCACTTCCACATTCTCGGATCCCTTCTTGCCTTTGATGTGATGTCGAACTCTTGAATCAACAGGACTTATCTTATCAACCTTGGCTTTGAATCTACTTTGGTGAGAAGGTATTTGATTGCTGCATAATTCGTGAAGATGACTACCTTTGAACCCA
Source organism: Glycine max (assembly GCF_000004515.6). Taxonomy (NCBI): domain Eukaryota; kingdom Viridiplantae; phylum Streptophyta; class Magnoliopsida; order Fabales; family Fabaceae; genus Glycine; species Glycine max. Next base: position 11,824,639 of record NC_038247.2, read on the forward strand.
CCAGATAAGATCGAAACTTCTTTAAGGCATAGACAATGGCCATCATTTCCTTTTCAGTGGTCACATAATTTAACTGTTCGTCATTCAGGACCTTGCTGGCATAGTATATGGCATGGAATATCTTGTCTCGTTGTTGTCCCAGAACTGCACCTATAGCATAGTCACTAGCATCACACATCAGTTTGAACTCCTTGCTCCAGTTAGGTGCAACCATTATTGGGGTAGATACAAGCTTAGCTTTCAAAGTCTGAAAAGCTTCCAAGCATTATTCATCAAGCTTGAATACTACGTATTTGTTTAGAAAGTTTCTCAATGGTCTGGTGATTTTAGAGAACTCCTTGATGAACCTCCGATAGAAACCTGCATGTCCAATAAAACTCCTAATACCCTTAGCATTTACTGGTGGTGGTAGCTTCTCGATGAAATCCATTTTTGCTTTGTCCACCTCAATGCCTTGGGCTAAAATCTTGTGACCTAACACTATTCCTTCTTGGACCATGAAGAGACACTACTCCCAATTTAGCACCAGATTTGCTTCAATACATCTTCGTAGCACAAGCTCTAAATTAGTCAACCAGCAGTCCAAGGCGGGCCTAAAAATTGAGAAATCGTCCATGAAGACCTCTATGCACTTCTCCACCATATTAGCAAAGATGGCTAACATGCACCTCTGGAAAGTGGCTGGTACATTACATAATCCAAATGGTATCCTTATGAGGCAAAGACACCAAAAGGGCATGTAAAAGCCTTCTTCTCTTGGTCCTTGGGATCCACTGCGATCTAATTATACCCTGAGTACCCGTCCAAGAAGCAATAAAAAGACTGTCCTGCTAGCCGCTCCATCATCTGATCCATGTATGACAAAGGAAAATGATCTTTCCTCGTGGCTTTATTGAGCTTCCGGTAGTCGATGCACGTCCTCCAACCTATGACAGCCTGAGTAGGAATATGATCATTCTTTTCATTTCAGACTACTGTCATACCTCCTTTCTTGGGCACCACTTGGACTGGACTTACCCAAGCACTATCAGAAATAAAGTAGATGAGTCCAGCCTCAAGTAACTTGAGGACTTCTTTCCTCACTTCTTCTTTCATGGATGGATTGATTTTCCTCTACGGTTTTCGCACTTGTCTATACTCCTTCTCCATTATGATTATGCATGCAATAGCTTGGGCTTATTCCCTTGAGATATGAGATATGCCACCCAATAGCTTCCTTGTGTTTCCTGAGAACTTCCATCAATTGTGCTTCCTCTTCTGATGATAAATCATTGTTGATCACCACCGGCTTAACTTCATTCTCCTCTATAAAAATGTACTTAAGGTGTGTGGGTAGGGTCTTTAACTCCACCTTTGGATTTTCTGTAGGGCTGTCTTTCTTCAAATCTTCAACAACATCTTCCCCTGCATGAATCTCCTTCAATCGCTATAAATCCTCCAGATAGGCTTCCATATCTTTCTCCTTCTCATTGGTCAGGAAATTAACTGCATTTATCAAAGCCTTTTCCAATGGTGAGTGAGTAGCCAGGTGTTGCATAGCGTGGTCCACCTCTTGCTCAATTACCTCTACCTTGAAGCACGTCTTGTTATTAATAGGATGCTTAATTGCCTCAAACAGGTTAAAGGTTACCTTTTGATCATCCATGCTCAGCTCTAAGTTTCCATTCCCCATGTCCACCATGTATTTTGCAGTCATCATGAATGGTCACCCTAGGATTAAGGGAATCTCCTCATCTTCTTCAATGTTCATGATCACAAAGTCCACCGAAAAAGTGAAGTGGCAGACTTTGACCAGGACGTCTTTAACAACCCCGAATGGTCTTATGATGAAGCAGTCTGCCAGCTAGAGCGTCATCCTCATAGGGTCAACTTTAGGTTCCCAATTCTCCGGCACATGGAAAGGGACATCAGGTTGATGTTTGCCCCTAAGTCAATAAGATTTTTCCCTACGGATACATTCCCAATAAAGCATGGGATGGTCACGCTTCCTAGATCTTTGAACTTGGGTGGTAGCTTCTGGATCATTGCACTGCAATTTCCTTCTACCACAATGGTTTCATTGTTGATGTACTTTCCCTTTTTTGTAAGGAGGTTCTTTAGGAACTGTGTATAGCGGCATCTACTATAGGGCATCTCCAAAAGGGATAGTGATCTCCAACTTCTAGAACATGTTGAGGAACCGCTTGAAGTAGCGCTCCTTATCCTTCTTTGATGGCATCAAAGGGTATGAGGCTTCCCTTAGTGAGGCTGGTGGTATCTCTCTTCTAGTCTCTCAAGTTAATTGACTTTTGGTCATAGGGATTAAGACCTCGTCATCCTTCTCTTGTCTCTCATCATCTTCTTCCCTCTTTGTATCATCTTCTCCCCCTTTGCTCACGTCCTCCAATACTCCATCAGCTTTCTCAACATCCTTTTTCTTCTAGCTTCGAGTGATGACTGCCTTGCATTCCTCCTTGGGATTCTTCTTAGTATTGGCCATAAATGTTCTAGTGTGCTTTTCATCCATTTCCTTAACTAATGGGCCCACCTGCATCTCCGGATTCTTGATTGCTGACTTAGTGCTCTTATGGTGTAACAAAGTGACTTGCATGAATTGCGCCAGTGTGTCTTCTAGCTTGGTGGTTCTCTCATATATATTAGGCTCTTGGTTGGAAGGATGAAGGGATGGACCTCCTTGGTTGAAGTTATTCCCTAGATGGGATCTCCAACCTTGGCCCTGAGAGAAATTTCCTCTCTGATGGAATCGTGGTGGTCCTCCTTAATGGAATCCTTGATGATTCTGACTACCCATGTAGTTGACTTCATTAGATGCATCGTCTTGAGCCATGCACGAGCCTGACTCATGAGCACCACCACAAATGTTGCATCCCCCAATGGCCATAACTAGAGATAGAGAAGGTTGCACTGCATGCAGCTGCTGAGGGAGATTACTCAGAGTTGTTGTGAGGGTCTCTGAGGTCTTGGGCAGGAGCTTGTTTTGAGCCAATATAACATCTTGAGAAGTAAGCTCAAGAAGGCTTTTCTTTATGGGTGTATAGGCTCAATCATGGATGATGGCATGATCACTGGCTACCATATTCTCTATCAGCTCCATGGCTTCTTCTAGAGTATTCAGTTTAATCTTCCCATCAGCGGAGGCATCGAGGAGATACTTAGAATGGGGTCGCAAGCCATCAAGGAATATGTTTAACTGGACTGGCTCACTGAACCTATGTGTAAAAGTCTTCTGGAGTAACCTATGGAAGTGGTCAAGTGCTTCACTCAGCGATTCATGAGGGAGTTGGTGGAATAATGAGATTTTCATTTTTCCCTCAGCGGTCTTGGACTCTAGAAAGTACTTCTTCAGTAACTTCTTCACCACCTCTTCCCATGTCCATAATTTATTCCCCTTGAACGAGTGAAGTCATCTTTTTGCTTCACCGGCCAAGGAGAAAGAGAATAGGTTGAGGCGGATGGCGTCTTCTGGCACTCTCGCTATCTTCACCGTGTTGTAGATCTCGATGTATGTGGCAAGGTGCGTGTATGGATCTTCACTCGATAGGCCATCGAATAGATTCCCCTAGATCAACTGGATGTGGGAATATGAATAAGTGATGTTGGCCGCTTGAACATCCGGTGATGTAGCTCCATGTGGAGCTTGTAGACCTTGGATCTTCTTCATCAATGAAGTCCTTTGTTTCTTGAAGTTCAATGGCAGCAGAATGGATAAGGAAGAAAGATGATTAGAGATGCCACTTCAAGGAGAAGATGATTCAAACACAAGTTCACCACCATAGGAAGCCATGGATAAAAGCTTGAAGGAGGAGAAGATGAAGAGAGGGAGAAAGAGAGAAGGAGCACGAAATTTCGTACCTTAAAATGAGGTATTAAACTTAACTTTTGATGGTATGGCAGTGAAGTAGTTTATTTATTTTGTGAAAATGGTTGTATGCCTTGTTTTAAATTGAATGCATGCTTAAGATGAGATGTGTGTTTCTTTTCATGAGTTTCAGCAAGTATGTATGTTAGACAAAGAAAGAACAAGAATGTGAACTTGCAATTAGAATTGTTAGTCAGTAGACAGATTGATTATGAAAGAAAAGCTTGAACCAGAACCAGTGAGAGTGTGAACTTAAACTGTGAGTGAACGACTAACTGTGAGTAATGATCTTTGCATGAATCTCTAAATTTTAGAATGAAATGTATAAATGATGACATGATGAAGGCCATGATTGTACATACACAAGCTCTTTTGACCAAATAGCTTACCTTAAATGATAATTGCATCCTTTGCTCCCTTTTTGAGCTGAATGATATTGTCAAAAAAAAATTTGAACCCTGAACTTAAATAAATATCTCCTGATACCTTGCTTCGATTCTAGGAGAGCATATGGTTTAAGACAATTTACTCTAAATTTGGGGGAGGAAAGTCAATTCGAATGAAAAGAAAAAGGTTAAGCATCAGCACACACAACAAATAAGTTGTATGTTAAAAAAAAAAAAGAATAAGTGTGTTGTTTCAATAAGGTCAAAAGAAACTTGAGAAAAAAAATAGTGAGAAGGCTACGTGTATAATACAAGAAAAGATCATTGGGATAAGTCTAGGATTTGTGCTCTCTTAGAATTTAAGCCTTTGAATCCTAGAAAAACTAATGAATTTTTGTAGCCAAGCCTCACTACAAACCTGAGAAAGTCCTTCTAATTCTGTTTATACATTTCTAACTTGATGGCATGAGATGAAATGCAAAGATTGGACCTCCTGTTAGTTGTTATCAATGAATAGCTTAAACACTTGTGCTTGAGTGAAACAGTAGCCGTGAGAATGTGGTTTAAGCTACTTTCCTTGATATTTGTCTTATGATTAACTTCATCTAACTGTATAGTTCACATTTTGTTCTCCTCTTTGTCTAGCTGCATATTATGTGAAAACAAGGGATAGGTACACATTGCTTCATCTTTCTCATCATGCAATCAATGAATTTTGATGCATACACCCCTGTACATAATCATTGCATGTTTTACCACTTGAGGACAAGTGAGTTGCTCTCTTTTGCTTGAGGACAAGCAAAACTGTAAATTTAGGGGAGTTGTTAATCGATGAATACGACTAACTTTTGTGTATAAAACCTATGTATATTGTATCAAACTTTCCTAATTTATGGTTGTTTTGTAATACTATAAGTACTTTTTGTTAAATATAGGTAATAGATAATTTATACTTTTGTTTTGTGTGTTTAATAATCAATTTCTCTCAATTTCAGGTTAAATAGACAACTTTGGTAGTGTTGTTTTTCACTTTTTCGCTAAGCCAAGTTATTGGCTTAGCGAGAATTCGCTAAGCGCAACCTTCAGTGGCTAAGCACGAGGAAGAATCCAAAAGAAGATGAGCTGTCAAGTTCACTAAGCGCACCGCTCCAGGTCATCAAGCACACCGCTTTAGCTCATCCGCTAAGCGAAAGAAGTGCGCTAAGCCAATATCCATTTATGCGCGCTAAGCGATCTAGATCTGCACTAAGCGCATGAGCACGAACAAGGCCACCTATTTAAGCCTAAAATCAGATTTGCAAAGCGAGTTTGGCATTTTTCTTGAAGAAGCCTCTGCATGCACGAGAGTCTGGCCTTGGCTTGAAGCTTTTGCATGTTTAGGATGTTCTAGAGAGAGAAAGGTCCAAGTTCCAAAGAGTTCTGAGAGATTTTGCTGTGTGAAGATTTGCAGAGACACAAGTTCGAAGCAGAAGTCGTTCTGAGAGCTTGAGATGAGTTTGTGAGTGATTGTGAGATCCTAGAGGTGAAGGAGACATCTTCACCACTTGTGTTTTTGTAGTCTTTCATCTTGTTCTTCTCTTTGTTGTAAATGAGGTTTCTGGATTATGGAAAGCTAAATTCTCTGTTGGATCTTCCCTATAGGTACCTGATGTAAATATATTTCTATCTATGTAATGATGTTTTGTGTGTTCTCTGTGCTATCTGCTTTTCATTCCAGTGTGCTTTTACCTTGATCACGTAGATGCATGCTTTGCTAGGGTCATTCAACATTGGGAACCAGTCTGATTCTAAAGTCCTTGATAGTATGAGACTAAGTTGTTGTGCAATCACGAGGGATCGGGGTACAAGAACTTAGTTGTGTATGTGTGTCTTAATGCGGTCTTAGTTGAGTTTAGTCTTACAAGAGGAATCTGCGGACGAGGCTTGATCAGGACTAGGCTAGGCTATCATGAGGAATCGGGGTCTAGCAGTCCAGGAGACATCATAGGAACGCATGAGCATTGTTAGATAGAGAACATCCTTTTTAGCATCAGGAACCTATGAGGAAGACCAACGCTTTCTCTACTTGTTTTTACACAGTATTTCTCTTGCGTGATTTTCTTTCTTTTTTCCTAGGTAGTTTAAATACCTGTTCATAACCACAGTCATATTTTCATACCAAATGCCTATTTATCGAAATAGCTTGCCAGATAACACAAGTTCCCCGAGAGTTCGATACTCGGTTCTTACCATTTTATACTACTTGTGCGATCCGGTATACTTGCTAGCCGCGAACACTGGCAGCTTGAACATACAAACTTGTAAAAATAACTAGGAATTGGTCACTGCGAATTTTGAGCTGAAAATTTTACTTAATTTTCTAGACATTTGGAAAAAAATTATAAAAAAAGAACCAAGTTATTTGGATAAAAGGGAAAAATAATAAAAATCACACAAGTTAGTAGGAAAACTAGTGTCCAGGAAAAAAAAGTGAAAGGGAAGTGTGCTTGTTGTTTTGGCTCGAAATTTGTTCTACAATTAGTGTCTATTTTATACCAATCTTAGTTCTGAAATTTCAATTGAAAAATAGTGTAAAAGAAAATGTCAAAACTAGAGGTTTCTTGAGTCTTATTTTTTTTGTTTTTTTTACTCTACTCTAGAGTCATTCTAGGTTTCTCTTTGAGTCCTAACTTGATTTTATGTGCTTTTCATTGCTTTAATTGTTGAATAATCCTTGAAATTTTGTCTTGTTAAAAATCTATTGGTTTAGCTTTCATTTCATTTTTTTTTTGTCTTTGGTTATTGCTTGTCTCTTTGTTTCCTTGTTTGTGAGTTGCTATATAGGAAATTGGAAAGGAGGATTGGTGTCATCCCTTGAAGAATTTGAGTCAAGAAGCAAGGGGCCAACCACCTTAAGAGCTATTGGACTAAGAAACACTCCAAATTAAGTGAATCACCAAAGAGAGAACAACCACCAAAATTGAGGACCTTTTTGTAATTTTATAATTGACATTTTACTTACTTTCATTGCTTTCAAATTTTGTAACAAAAAGGTCTTTCATTGGAAGTAAGTTGGGAGCCTCCAATAGGTCACCCTACTTCCATTTGTTTGTAATAATTTTAGGCGATTTTTCCTTAGGATTGTGAGTGTTTTGTTGGGAACCTTAAATTGGTCATCCAAACACTCTTAGGATTCGCTTAGTTTACATTTCTTGCTTACTTTCATAGCTTATTTCATATACCTTCCATTGTCAAACCGCCTAGATAGCTTGCCTTTTACTAATTAGTTTTTACCTTATCTTTCACACCTCTTTTAGTGTTTATTTTGGCTAGTTTCAACCATGTTTCTTTTACCTTTTGTTTTCAAACCCCCAACAAGAAAGAACCACAACTTAGGAACCAACATGAGTTTTCATTCTTCATCTAGTGTTAATGGTGAGGGTTCTACTCCTAAGGACCCCTTGTATAAGATATTAGATGAGTTGGGATCCCATAAGTTGTGGAAAGGAAACATCCCTTAGCACTGTCATACCTCTTAAGTTTGAGGTTATTCCTCAAGTAAAGGAGTTGTTGGATGAGGGTTTGGTTTGTAAGAGCTTAACTCCTTGTGCTTTGTTGGTGCCCAAAATAGGTATTATGAGGCACCGAATCCCTATGATAGGTGGTATAATGAATGTGTTAGTGGTGCAACCCTCTTTTGTAAAATCACTCATGCATCCAGCATCTTCATGATTCACATGCATAGGAACTCATTAGGTAGGTTTGTTCTTATTTTTAGTTTCAATACCAACTTAGGTACTCATATGGGACACCTTAGGTTTGTTGTACTTTTTGGTAGGAATAATCAACATGAAAATACAAAAAAAAGGTATGTTTTATTGCATTACTTTCCTTAATTTTTTAAATAGTGATCAAGGGGTTCCCACGAACCCTAAGAGAATAAAGGTCATTCCTGAGTGGCCCACTCCACCAAGTATAAGGAAAATTTGGAGCTTCCATGACTTAACAAACTTTTACAAAAGGTTTGTCCCATATTTTTCTATACTTGTAGCATCACTCATTGAGTTGGTGAGGAACCATGTTCCCTCATGGGAAGATGCCCAGGAAATGGGTTTTCAGACCTTACCTTACTCCAACATACCAAACACCACTAATATATATGTTTTTATTCTTTTTACAGGTGTTGAAGGAAGAAGCCCAGAGTTTCAAGAACCTATTGATTTGAGGTCAAATCCTTTTCAAGGGGGAGGGAATGGTGCAATCCTACCCCCCAAGGGCATTGGATAGAAGACTTCAAGAAAATTGGGCTAGAGATGCAAGAGAAGGCCCTAGGGTTCTCATGAGCCTTGGGGTAGATTTCGTGCCCATGGGTTAAGTATGAGCCCACTTATCTTTTTACATATTAGATTAAGGTTTCATTATTTTTAGGCCTTGTATTTAGGGCTCCATAATGTAGGTAGGGTACCCTAGAAATGTAGGATTTTTCAGTCCTTGTATTTTAGGGAACCTAGACTAGTTTTTGTATTAAGGGTAGTTTTGTAATTTCACATGCATTAAGTGAATATTTGATGTGTGTGTTGGGAAATAAATTGAATTGAATTGGTAAAAGCCCAATCCAATTAAATTTTAGAGGGGGAGGTGAGCATTTTCTTGCTACACCCCATTGCCACATCATATAGTCATACTTTGTGTATGTCCTTCATGTTTTACATGCCTCATGACACCTAAGCACACTTAGTGGAGAATCTTAGACTTGATCTTGGATTAGTGGGCTGAACCATAACTGAAATTCACTAATCATAATTAGTGAAATTTTGGTTCCAAAATTTGGCTCCACAAATTCAATTTCAAATTCAAGTGAAATTTGAATAGAAATTCAATTTTTTCTCCAATTTTGTGTGACACTTAAACTATAAATAGAGGTCATGTGTGTGCATTTTTTGAACTTTGATCATTTGAGAATTACACTTCAAAGTTTAGACCTCATTTGAGGCACAAAATTTTGTGCTCCTTCTCCCTCCCCTCATATTCTTCTCCTTCAAGCTCTTATCCATGGCTTCCTATGGTGGTGAGCTTCTTCTTGACTCATCTTCTCCTTGAAGTGGTGCCTCCAATCATCTTCCTTCTCCATTCCATTACCATTCATCTTCAAGAAGCAAAGGACTCCATTGATGAAAAAATCCAAGGCCTGCAAGCTCCACATGGAGCTACATCATCCGGTCTGGCTATTCTAGTGAAGTACTAAGATGTAGCAGAGCTAGAGTAGTCTTCTAGTGTCATCCTCTATGGACGGTCTTCTTCCATGATGTGTTCATCAGAGAAAGGATGTGGATTGGTTACAAGAGAAGGAAAGGATAATTCAGATGAGGGTCCCCTCTCTCCTTGATTACTCTGCACCTCTTGTTGTTCTCTCCTTTTTGCAACGTCGTTCCTTTTGCAAGTTGCTTCAATCTCTAGGTTCAAGGGAACAAGATTTTCCCCTGCAGATGTACCTTGCAAGAAGAAATAGAGACACTACCGTGCAGGTTATCAAGGTAAAAGAATTAAAACAGAAATTAATAAAGAATAAAAGAATAAAGAAAGATTGATTTCAAATTAGGATATGTGAACAATCAAGTACGAAGGACAAAGTCCCCGGCAACGGCGCCAAAAACTTGTTGAATTCCTAACTTTTTGGTAGGTGTACCAATTTGTCACAAGTAGTAAAGTTAAAATAGAACTCCAAGTGTCAAATCCACAAGGACTTTGTTTGTACTTGAGTTGATGTATACTCAATTTGCAAGCAAGAGATAAGGAATTGCAATGTATAGAAGAAAGAAAGAATTTGAAAATTAAAAAGGTTAGAGCAATAAAATAAACAAGATTAAATGCAAAAGGTAACTTTAGAATTTAAATATGTTAGGGCCTAGCATGCCTGACTACCCTTGATAGAATATTAATGTTTTTCTCTATTTAATGTTTTCCCAATTTCCAGCCACATCTACTAAGACACTCAACCATGATCCCTCACGATGAAGAGCCTAATTTATATATTCTCTCTCTCAAATCCCTTTGCTAAGATTGAATAGTAAATTGCATGAAGCATCGAGGTGTATGTAGAGGCAAAACAAAGTCACTCTATCCCTAGCAATGAATTGTTTAGATGCTCTTTTCCATTTTTTTAGAAATTACCATTTCCCAATGTATAACCCCTAAAACTAATGCATGGATGATCAGACCAAACAATAAAGATGAAGAGAAGAAAATAATAGAAATAGAAATTGCATTTAATAGATAATAAAAGCAGTTACATTACAAGGGTGTTGGCTCCTAGGCTCCCAACAGAGAGGGTTTAGCCTTTCATAACCATGAGAGGCTTTACACTTCAGGGGCTACTGTGGATGGAAGAAGGGGTTGGATGACTAAAAGAAAATAAGGGAGGAATGCCTAGAGAAGAAGGGTTTCCCCTATGAGATAGGCTTAGGCTTTGGATATCTTCAATAGAGAGCTTTGAGACTCAGTGTCTTTCGCTTCTACTTCCTCCTCCTTTTATAGGCCCAAGGTAGCTTACTTTTCACGTTGACTTCACACCAAGAGTGCTTCTTATGGGCTTAGCGAGGTGGTCACACACTTAGCATTGAATGTCACGCTAAGCAGACCTTTGGACTTCTTCACGCTAAGCTTGAGCTTGCTCGCTAAGTGAGCATGTGCGCTAAGCCTGGATTGCACGCTAAGTGAAGTGTCCAGTTCTTCCAACTTTTCTTCAAGGTTTTTTCTTCCAGTTTTGACATCAATTTTTCTCTAAAGCACTTGAAATCTTCTTTTGACTTCTGCTGATAAAAAAATTGTGAGGATATTAATTTATTCATTATTTCATTAAAAACAACAGTAAAGTGAAGAAATTGTAATCATTTTTAGTCAAAATTGACTATCAAATTAACTCAAATTTCGCAGTTATCAATTCTCAATAGGGTTGTCATTGACTATGTCGATCCAAAAGATAGGGTTCATATATTAAGAAGGTTCAAAGTTAAGGAGTACTACTAGATAGAGTAAATGCATGCCTAGTATAGACTAGTCCAAGGTATTAATGTCTTCATTGACCTTATATATCATGATATTATATATTGCAATTCAATGGTGATATGAAATTGATTTTGAGAATTTTGAAGATATGTTTGTTGTCAATTATTAGATTCATATGGTTAGTTATTACTACCTCAAAAAAAAGTTATAATGTTTTTAGGTAGAAATAAAGAAATGCAACAAAAAATCTTTATTTTAATAAAATAGCTGTGAAGTTTTTTATTTTTATTTTATTCTTTTTTATTTTTAACTTTACAATGAATGCATATGTTTAAATTAATTAAAAATTAGATGAAAAGTAAGAGTATAATTGATATATGAATAACTATTAAATGAAATACATTTTAGTTAGCACTTCAACATCGATTATTTGATAATCGACATAATAAATGGTGTGGTGACATTTTTTAAATTATTTGCAAGTTGTTAGCATCCATATTGTAAAAATCGATGTTAGATGTAATTTGTTAACAAATTGATCATTTAGAAACCAACATTTTATGTGAATTGTTAACATCAATTAGATGTGAGTTGTTAACATTGGTTTCTTTAAGAACTAATGTTGAATTATTCTGCAACACTTAAACACAATGTCTCATATTCTTCTTTCCCTCTCGCATGCATCTTTCCCATAAAATCTCAAACCTTATCACTTCTGAGTTGGCAATCTCCCAAAAAACCTCCTCTAAACTATTTTTTGCTTTGTATGTCCAACTTTACTCCCTTTCTTCATCTTTACAACCTCTAGGAAACCTCGATAAAAATGTACTCGCGTCATGACCTGTAGGAAGCCCCGACGGAGATGCCATTGGAGAACCTCAAACCTCACCATAGTCCTCAACTTTGGCAACATCATCAGGTTTGTTCATTCTTCCTTTGTCTTAGTCGCTCTATGTTCGTCGTTGAACATTGATACATGTCTCTATTTTGCTTCGTTAGGTTACCCACTTATGAACCCCTTGATGTCATTGGTCATTCTGTCTCCACAATTGACACCATTGCCTTCACCACCACCTTTCTTAGGAAATTTCAAAGATCACACTAGATGAAGGGTTGAATAGTGTGTTAGACAAATATGATAAATTTTTCGCAAATAAAAACTTTTCACAAACATATATGTGAAAATCACATATTATGATTGTGTCATCCAATGAGTGAAAAATGGTTTTAGTGAAAATGAATGGCTATTATCTAATGTAAGATGAAACAAGGTTTTCAAATAAACACTTGGTGACCAAGTGTGTCAAAGTAAGCATAAGAGAATACTAATCAAATAGCTTAAGAAAGAAGTATAAACACTTAGTTTATACCAGTTCACTTAAATAAAGCTACGTCCAATTCTCCTTTATAAACTTATAAAGAGTTTCACTAATCAAATTTGATTACAAACAAGTATTTTATCTTGTCACTACTGACTACAATAGTATTCTTTATGTCACTACTAACTCACCCTTAAACTCCCCTGAATCTAAGACACACATGTATTTTTTAACACTAAGTCACTCTTGGTTTTCACAAACAAAATTTAATGATTCAAACCACTCAATAGAGTGGATAAATAATTAACCTCGAATAAATAGATAAACTTTGTTAGGCAAAGGATGAACTATTTAAGTGCAGATTATTTCGTCTAATGAATTGGATAGAGTTTCACTTCAGAGTTCTCTTTCTCGTTTTCTTTAATTAATGTCTTTCTTAACTTGAATGTAGAGCTTAGATCACTTTTTATAGACTTTTGTGAAGTATCCATCACGGGATCAACCCTGGCTTCTTGATATGACTATTGTATCATAGCTGAAGGCAGTGTTATGTGTCACGGTTTGGTTGGAGAGAGAAAGAATATAGTACATACAATTGCATGTACTTATTCTCCTTAGTGAAAACGACCCATGAAGAATATTTTTGTTAATTCCTTTCATTCCTTTCTATTATGTCATTCCTTAAATTCTAGTGTTAGCAATTCACAATAAGATAGGCAAAAAGGAAATTACGAAAGATAAGTTCGTGCACTTCCCTTTTTGGCTAATATGAATATCCATACAAGGTTAGACGACACTTATACTTATTATAAAATAAAGCGTGTAAATGATTTAAATCCATTGGAGCAAATAAAACAACACAATGTATGAACACTAATTTTCACAAATAATGGACGTAAGTTAATTAACATGTTGGATGCTTGATATAATCTTTAATAAGATAGATTCCACTTGTGATTGGACGTGCACTAATAAGAGTTGTAGAATGAGAAATAATACCAAGTGTGCTATTTATGTAATAGTTCTTGTTCACTTAAGAATAACTCATTCATCAATCAATTATACCTTTGTAATCATCAAAATCCAGGACAAGGATGGATCATCTAGTAAACAATGGACCATCCAGGCACGCTCCATTTCTTCTTCCATTTTGGTAAGTTCCTTAAAAATGCACACGCATGCACGCTCGTGCGCGCGCGCACACCCACACACACATATTATTTCATGCATTTTGGTGCCTTGTGTGTTTTTTGTGCAAGAAAATGCTTCTCTTTTTGCTTTAATGTATTTGCATCCTTCTTTGACTCATCAAGTAGTTATGGTCAACCATTGTTGTAGGTACTTAGTGAGGTGTTATTTGTAAGTTCTAGTAATATATTTATTGTTTGATATTGTTGTCTATTTTGTGTAGTGCAAGCATGCACGTTCTCAGTGGTGGCAAAAATGGGGTGGCCCACAAGCTACATTTTAAAAACATGTGTAATATTTTGCATAAAACTATCTATTGCCCCCTCTTTCCCTTCCTCTTTAGTATTTTATTATTATTAGTTAAATCTTTTTAAGAGCGTTAAAAAATTATTTAAGTTAAAATTCTCTTCATTATTTCTTAATTTTTCTCTCACGCCATATTTACATTTAACTTTTCAATCATGTTTCAAACAATGAAAGACTTCTAATTTTCCATTTGTCTGTTGTCTCTGCTAACCAAATTTATAACTTCAATTGGTTCTAGTAGCACGACAATTTTAACATACATGAATGTTGTTTTTCTTCTGATATGTTTGTCCATTTCCCTTTTGTAGAGTCCTTTTTCTTGTCTCTCACCGCCCACTTGCACTTATTGGTAGCTCGCCTCCACCATTGAATGTTTCTCATTTTCTTTTATAATAGCTTGAGTGTATGTAGCTTAATTAAAATTGAAACATGATTTATAAAAAATGTTGGCTTGTGTTATGTTGTAGGATTGGTTTTTGAGAAATAATAAATGAAATTGATAATGAGAAATGGTATCCATTATGATAATTGAAATTGATGTCAAGAAACAATATAATTAAACTCTGTCCACATAACTTTCAATTTCCCTTATAACTCTTCCATTTTCATTTCCAACTCTTGTTTGACAATCCTTTACTTAGTTTATGCTTTAGAGGTTACTCATTTGTGTGATTAATTACTTTAGTTTATATACAAGTTATGAATTATGAGAGAACATTAGTTTCCCATTTAGGATTCAATACAATGATTAATGATGTATTAATTGTTGTATTGAATCTTGAATTGTTCGGTTGGACAGTTTGAGAAGATTAATTTTTTTATACTTGATTAATATGTAAAGGTTAACTCTCATCCTAAATTTGATTATTGCATTTCATTTTATTCTCCGGGTAAAAAATAAGATAGGAGATATGATAACATTATCATATATATTGGCGCAACAAACAACATAATACAATAGGAGAAGATAGTTATCTTATCATATTCTATTGAGTCAATGGGAAAATATAAAATTAAATACTTAAATAAAAAAATACATGAAAGGAGTAAAACATTAGGGATAGGGGATTCAAATATACAAAATTAGGGGGACAAAATAAACATATTTAAGATATTAATATATATTTTTTTTAAAATGAGGTGGTGTAAGTGCACTCCTTGAAATGTATGTACATCCACTACTGATTATGGTGGATTTCATATTACCACTTTTATGTCATGTAGCCTAGAGATCAATGCAAAAAGTTGTCAAAATTTTGTCAAATTTAAGATACGAGACTTAACTTGTATTGTATGAATTAATTGAGTACAAAAAATGGCTTCCTAAATGGGATAGGGACACACCCTTTTTTTAAAAAAAATAATTTTCACACCTTATTCCATAAGCAATTATTTTAGCTTTTCTTTAGAATTTTTGTACATAATTGTTGTTTTTGTTAATAAATTGTATAAAATGGTTTTAGAAATTAAAAAAGATTGTTTTTTATATTTTTGTGTAAATTTGAATGTTACAAGAGCAGATTTTGATCATTAAAGAATGAAGAGCTACAGACATGATCTCGCCATAACGAGATGTGTTTTTGCCACAACGAAAGAAAACTCTTGATCAGTTGGGACTAATAGAGATTCGCTAAAGCGAAGCATGAAAATCAAGTGCATAAGTCCTTAGTGTATAAATCTAATTTCGCTGCAGCAAAACTCCTCTAAGACACAAAAAAATAATGTAATCTCAGCTCCATATAAAGAGCTTGTGACATCCTTTATAAGCACTTTTGGTTCATTTTTTAATTTCGGAAATAGAATCTCGAACTCTTTCTCTCTCTCTTTTCTCTCTTCTTTTTTTCCCTTTATTGTACCTCTCCCGAGGTTATATTTGTATCCTTCATGATCCAAATGAGTTAAATTTCATAGTTACTGAGTGATTAAAGTAAAATTCAAGTATTTAATTCTCCATTTTCTGATCATTTCTCATATTTAGATGCAAGTTAAAAGTGATCAACCTAGCTTTTAGGGATTTATATTGTGTGGAAACAAGTTCAAATTCTAGATTTTAATTGAAATTGTGCAAGGATTTGATGTTAGGAATGAATTAAATACTTAAATCCGTAGAGATTCACTGATCTAGCTTTGAGTTTCTAGGTCTAAATCATCTAAGGAATTAGGTATTTGGCTTGAAACTCAAGTATTAATCAATAAGGAATTAGGTTAGTCATTGTAGTTTAGATCTCGGTTGCATTAAACTAGGAAATTGATTAAGAACCAATTTCATATGAAGAATTATATGGATTTGATCTCAACAACACTTTTCTCTATTTGAATCAATTTTTGATCCAAAGTCTTCTTTCAAAAACCAAAAATATTTTAGTTTCACAATAGTGAACTGACAACTCACTGTAATGAAACCTTTCTTTTCAAAAACTGAAACTTTACATATTCAATGCTTTATTGTTTCTTTGTGCAATTAACTAGGTTGACTTGTCTATTATGTATGAAGCACAACATCTACAAGATTTGAAATTCAAATTTGAATTCAATTTCAAATCCTTCGCCAAAAACCTTTGGATATCCCCGTTTATGAATGACTCATCGAAGTCATCTTCCATGTCATTAGTGTCGACATTCATCACCAGACTAACTGCACATTTTCTACATAGAAGGCGGTTTGCACAATCCTCTACTTCTTCTTCAACTAGCTTAATCTCAAAGATGTCCTTGGTAATATGAACTCTAATCATAGTATTGACGAGATCCTTCATATTCATACGATTGAAAAATCTTGCAAAATTAAGACATTCCCTACTTTCAATGGGTTCTTCAACATAAAGGAACTCTCCATACATAGATCCTAACAATTTGAAAAGACTTTCCTCCTAGACATAAATAGAGGTCCCATAACACTTTATCCACATGAGCCTTTCATTATCCATAGCAGTATGAGACCATGCTTCTTTGAACCAATCTTGCACCCATTGAATGCTTTCATTTAGATAATCACCTACTTCTTTTTCCTCTTATGTTTCTAAGAGAACCAAAGATGACCTCATCGGGGTGGCCTTTATGCCTAAAATCCCCTCTAGATTAAATTTTTTGCGAAGTTAAGTAAGTGTCCCCTTGATTCAAAACTCTACCCATGAAAGCCTTACTCAATTTCTGGAGTGTATTGTCTTCCGCCATATAGGTTATGTTGGCAGCCTTAGAGTGTAATCAGCGTCCACCTCTCCTCCCATGAGTGTCAAACTTTGGAATGATCTTCCTTGTGGAATTAGTGTAAGAGATCCCAAGGTGTGCATGGGCACCTCTATGACCCGCCTTCTCTGAATATTGGTATATCACCCATTTGTTTTCCTCATCTCTCTTCCCATGATTAGTCGAGAATTCTCTGTCGTCAACTTCCACACCCCTCTTGTAAAGTTTGAGGTATTCACCTTGATTTTCCTATCTAAATTGAAAATTTTATCTAGGGCAAGGCATCTAGCATTTGAAACCTTAGAAAATATCGCAAACTCGAATCTCTCTCCCCTCTTCTCTTTCTTCTTCGGGATTAAAATCTTTGTTACCTTCCCAAAGTTTTGAAATGCATTCCACATGCTCTTAACTCGAAAATTGGTTAAAAGTTAATGAAAAAGAGGGTAGCTTGACCATCCTCGTCCTTATGACCCATCCATCGACCTACCACTTTGTTTGATTGCCTCCATGTAGATTGATGCTTAGAGAAAGAACGACGCCTCATCTCTCTCCTTCTGACTTCTCTCCACTCCATCTGTTCCTCCACCATGCATTTTGGATAGTTCCTAAAAATTAAAAGGAATAATTGTATAAAAAACTATTAAAATTCAAAGTTAATTAATGATCACGATTTAATAAACTTATGTATATTTTTATTTTTATTTATTTATTAAAATGTTATCTAATCCTTATGTTCCATTATAATTGTCGTCTTAGGTTGTTTTACAAAGACAAAAAAAATCAATAAGTAGATGATAGAGCAATAGTAACTTTATAAAATTAACCTTATCATCATTAATTCATTTTTGTTTTGTTTTTGAACCCATATCATTAATATTATAAATTATATAAGTGAAAAAATTAATATTACATTGGAAAATTAAAATGATAATTATTTTAGAATAAATTTTTCTTCTTACACATCAGTTAATATGAGACGAGGGAGTAATAAATTTATATCATGTTTTATTTTTCTTAATAAATAGAATTAATATCCCATAACATATATTTAATGTAAATAAATGAAGTTATAAAAGAAAATTGAAAATCAAATAGGTTTAATTCCATTGATTGGACAAGTGTATGAGTATTATAAAAGCAATTTTAGTGCGCGATCTTAGAGTGGGTTCTTGCACTCAAGATCCATTTTTGTAAAGATCCAGCTGTAGAGATAGAGTTAGGATCTCCAGCGTGGCACAATGGATCTTGCACAAGATCCCTAAAGATCCCAAAAGTAGCTTAACGGATTTGGGAGGGAAGCAACAAGAAAAAGATGCAAAGGAAGAAAAATACCTGAATGGATGCATGCCACCTTCGCACCGACGAAGGTGTGTCAATTTGCCACTACCGTCTCATCATGGAGAACGAAAGAGGAAGGGAAGGTGAAGAGAAAAAAGAGGAAGGAGAGAGGGGAAGAGGAACTGTCATGCGGGGGAAGAGGAAGAGGAAAAAGAGAAAAAGGAGAGGAGAAGAGTGTCCATAGGAGAGGAAGAAAAAAAAAGGAAGAGAAGGGGGGAAGTGGAAGAGTCTGCTGGAGAGGAAGAGGAACGATTGGAGAGAGAGAAAAGAAAAAAAGAACAAAAGAAAAGAGAGGAAGGGGAGAGGGGAAGTGGAATAGCTGGGAAAGAGAAAAAAGAGAAAAAAAAGAAGAAAAAAATTAAAAATTAAAATGAACGTTGGAGGAAAAAAATATGAACGTTGGACCACTCAACGTTCAAAAAAATTATCGTTCCTACTTTTTTTTAAAATAAATATTTTGTAACCTATAAATTGAATACATGTTGTTCATATTTTACACACCATTTCTCCTTATCATCATTTATTTCTCAATCTCTTATTTGCAATCTCATGTTTTAGTTTCATTCTTAATGGATCCAAATTGGTACAATTGGCAAGCTTATCACAATTTTTTGCAAAATTATCAACTTCCTAATTTGAACCAAAATTCTCAAAATCCTACTTCATTTTATCCTTACTTTCCATCACCACCACCAATGAATTTTATGCAAAATAATCAGACCCCTTGCACTGAAAATTCTCAAACTTTTCCTTCAATGCCACAAACACAATTCTTCCATGTTTCGTAACCCTCCCAATAGTTCTAGTGATCCACAAACTCCTTCCAATGATGACGTTGAAACGCAATTTCAACAATTTTCTACTCAACTTGGGCTAGAAAACATCACATTGGAACGAGGAGAGTATTCTACAAAAAAAATATTGTGACTTTTCTTTTTTTTATTGAAGAGGATACACATCTTATTGGTTTGTGACTTAATGTCTCAATGGATCCAATTGTTGGTGATGGTCAAGCAAGAGACCATTTTTGGATGAGAGTAACAACAAATTACAATAGCTTTCGAGAGGAACTACAAGAAAGAGCAGCGAGTCAACTGAAATCACGAAGGCAAAAAATTAATTCGGGCGTGCAAAAGTTCAAGGGTCATTACAAGCAAGCGGTATCATTGAAGAAAAGTGGTTGCATAGATAATGATGTGATCCTTAATGCATATGCCATTTGGAAGGAAGATGAAGGAAGTGATTTTGGTTTGGAACATGTTTGGCGACTTTTGAAAGATTAATCGAAATGGTTACAACAGTTTACTAAAAATTGCTCTAAAAGGACGAAGAATTCCACATTTAGGGCATATTCATCATCATCTAATCTAGAAACACCGATCAAAGATGCTGAAGCTGACACACCGTCTCCAATTGTCCGTCCAATGGGACAAAAGGCAGCCAAAAGGAAGAGCGAGGTGACACATTGTCTGAGTAAGAACATCTACCAATCCTGTGGACTTGACTGGCGTGGAGGAAGCAATGAGGGAAAGAAATATTCTCAACACCAAACTAGCAACCTTAAGGGAGAAATATTGAAAAAGAAGTATTACGACATTCTAATGAAGGACACATCTACAATGTCTGAAACTCAACTCAAAGACTATCAGGCCTTTTGTAAAATAATTAGGCATAAACTAGGAATCTAGTATTAATTTGTTAGGTAGTTTTAATTTGTTGTATTGTCTTTTAATTTGAATTTTAGGAATCATGTTTCACTTGTATTTTTTTATTTGTAATCGTATTTTAATTTGTTTAATTTTTTTATTTGTGAAACTAGCCGTTATAAAACTAGTTGTTGCAAAACTATCCGTTATGAAACTAGCCGTTGTACATTTTTCTATTTAATTGTGAATTCTCATTCATTGTTGTAAGTTTCCTTCAAACAATATTCTTCTTTCACTTGTTTATGCAATCAATCATTCATACAATAGGTTGAAATAATGACTTCGATAGAGTTTGGAAACAAATTGATTATGAAACACTTGACGACGATAGTGATGAATAAGTCATGAGCTACTTACGTGCAATGCAACAACAAGGAGGCAACAACAATCAACACAGAAGGCCTAGAAGAGTCATTAATCTCAATCGTGAAGATGAACATCTACAATTGATGAATGACTATTTCTTAGAAAATTTGATATACACAGAGACTCAATTCCGACATAGGTTCCAAATACGACAACAATTGTTCAATCAAATTGTCAATGCTCTTAGTAATCACAATGAATATTTCCAAATGAGACTTGATGCTGTTGGTAGAATGGGTCTCTCGCCATTGCAAAAGTGCACTGCAGCTATTTGTATATTGGCATACAAATCACTTGCTGATTGTGTGGAAGAGTACGTTAGAATTGGCCAATGCACTACAGCTCAATGGTTACAAAAATTTGTAAGGGGTGTCAATGAGATATTTGGACAAGAGTACTTGAGAAGACCTAACGACAATGACATCAATCGCCTACTACAAATTGGAGATGCACAAGGATTTCTAGGTATGCTAGGTTATATTGATTGCATGCATTGGGAGTAGAAAAATCGTCCAATTGCATGACAGGGTCAATATCGTAGAGGTGATCATTGCAAACCCATAACAATACTTGAAGTTGTCGCTTCACAAGACTTGTGGATTTGACATGCATTTTTTGGAGTTGCAAATTCAAACAATGACATTAATGTGTTAAACAAATCGCCTGTGTTTGATGACGTTTTGCAAGGTCGAGCTCTTCCAGTACAATTTACAATTAATGAAACTCCATATAATATGGGGTATTATTTTGCAGATGATATTTATCCTGATTGAGCCACATTTGTGAAAAGCATACCAATGCCACAAGGTTCCAAAAGAAAATTATTTGCAAAATATCAAGAAGAAGCGAGAAAGAATGTGGAACGAGCATTTGGTGTGCTCAAATCTCGATTCGCAATTATATGTGGTCCATCGCGTACCTAAAACATGGATACGATGAAGGATATAATGTTGGCATGTACTATATTGCATAACATGATTGTCGAAGATGAATGAGATACGTTCAGTGGTAATGTGGATGTTGAATATGATCACATAGTTAATGATATTTCAAATGTTGAAGTATCGCATGATGCTCCTCTTAACTTTACTACATACTTACAAACAAGACAAATTCATCAACAATTTTAAACAGACTTAGTGGAACATATTTGAAAATATTACAGTTACAATAACAATAAAATTTAATTTTTCTTTTGCATTAATGTGTTGCATTTATTCATAAATAAAAATTAAATTTATGCTCATTTTCTATTTCTTAATATTTATAAATTTTTTTCTTCCTTATTTCATTAAAATTAATTACTTAATTAATTATATTTAATTTAATAAAAATTTAAATAAAATATTTAAAAATAAGATTCGTGTTTAACCTACACAAAGTGATCTAAGATTTCAAAATGAGATGAAATAAAAATATCTTAAAATCTTAAGTGACATTTGTGGATTAACCAAAAAACCAAAAAATATCTAAGATCTCAATATAAACATTCTACCGTAATTAAAAACAATTGAAATTGAGGAGAAAAAGAAAAAAAGTGGGACCCGCGGGTGCAGAGGAAAATCCAAAATGGGGGCAAAAAGGAAACAGTTTCTAAATGCCCAGAGAACACAACACGGAGCCATGCAAAGTTGCCGTTTCCAGCAAACCTCTCTGGTTATTTGAGGTAAAACGCTTTGCAGTCTCGCAAATCGCAACAACCCCTTCGTCTTCTCAGTAAAAGGGGTCTTACTTACTTAGTGTCTTCGTTCGTATCTTCAACCCTGAATTCGCTTCTCCTCCCAAAGCACCACCACCACCTCTAATTAATTCCTCGTTCAGTTGGGCATGTTTGCGCATTTCTGAGAGAGCGAGAAAATAAAGCCAATGGGTCGAGGGAAAATCGAGATCAAAAGAATCGACAATGCTAGCAGCAGACAAGTCACGTTCTCGAAGCGGAGAACAGGGTTGTTCAAGAAGGCTCAGGAACTTTCCATTCTCTGTGACGCCGAGGTTGCTGTCATAGTTTTCTCCAACACTGGCAAGCTCTTCGAGTTTTCCAGTTCCGGGTGCGTCCCCTCGGGTTTTCCAACACCCTTGCATGTCCTCTTACTTTTATCTATTGGCTCTTCGCGGGATTGACACAAGCTAAAACAACTAAAACTTCCCCTTTAGGTCTATTAGAAAAAAAAATGTTAGGTTAATTAAATTATTAGTTCTTAAACTTTTTTAAAATTCAGATTTAAATCCTTAAACTTTTGTTTTGTTTGACTGATCATAAGTTTTTCAACTTTTTTTCATTAGGGTTTTTAGTGCTTTAAAGTTTTGTTTGATTGATTAAGGTCCTTAGATTTTTAGAAATTTTAGTTTTTAGTATATGAACAAAAACTTGAACTGATTATTTTTATTTATTTAACGAGATTTTAAGGATAAAAAACTAAATTTTTTTCAAAGTTTAGAAACCAAAACCTTAATGGAAAAAGGGACATTAGTCTAAAGACTAAAAACTTTAATGGAAAAAAATTAAAAGACATTAATCAATCAAACAAAAACTTATTGGAAAAAAGTTAAATGGCATTCAACCAGTTTAGGAATTAAAAACTTAACACCCAAAAATATTTGCTATTAGTCTTCACAAAGTAAAAAGACCCACCACATTTAAAGTAAAAAAATTCTTTTCATTCGCACCTACGCTAATGTTTCACTTCCAAAACCTTCTCCCAGTTGAATTATTTTTTTTTTTTTTGTGTTTTAGTGTCTACCCCGATGCATGCACTAAAAAAATATTAACTTATGGTTTTGAACATTTTGTGTGTGTGTGTGTGATCTGTTTTACATGGTTATCTTATCAGGGAAGTTATGGTTTTGGAGTGAATTTCAACTATGTAAAAGGTTGAAAATTTAAATTTTCTGTTGGTTTGTGTGTAATTGAGGATCATTGCTCCAACAATTCTGTATCTATGAACTTCATTTATCCACTGTTCAGCACTTGTTGAAATATGTCAGGGGTCACTGTCTATCTCAGGTCTGTTCAGGGCAACCCTACTAATGGATTGTGTCCTGTTTGACTGTTCATTGTTTTCACTTTTATGTATTAGTTTTATATAAATAATCAGCTGAAATTTTCAAAATTAGTTTGTCTGGTGTTCAATTTCACCATATTTTGTATATATGATTTAATTAAAAATACTAAAGTTTATACAACTATACAAGCTTCTAGAATCTATTGCTTTATGTCAAAGGCGCTGAGTATATAAAAGATTTTCTAAAATTAATATGATGGTCAATGGATAAATTGAAGGAAAGTAAGGTAAATGATTTTATTTGGTCTAACAGGTCTCAGTTCCTAGATTAGTAGTGATTGTATAATACTGCTTTCACTAATGTTTCCCCTGGTGAAATGCAAGACTGCAATGTTAAAGAAACATGTGTTGTATGTTTGTGTGATGTTGCAGATGGATGGATCAAAACAGTACGATAAGAATTATAGTCTAAACACAATACACAGGCTTAAGCTAACAGACAGTCTTTCTCAAACTCACTTGGTAGTTGATACAAACTACTGACAAAATACTGAAACTGCCAGGCCATGCCATATACATCTTGTTAGAAAGTGAGTTATGAGTCTAACTCAACCCTACAAAACTGACTTTTAAGGTGACAATTACTCCCCACTTATATAATTTATACACTATTTTTAGTCGATATGGGACTTCAACATGTCCCATTTTGCTCACGGTTACCTGTCATGTGGGACTTTCAACACCCCCCTTTATTTAGGGGTGACCACAATTTATGTGGCTTTTCCAACACATATAAAAAAGACAATACAATAGCTGTCATGCAAATGCTTAACTGCCAAAAGACACAATACATAACTGTCCTATCAAATTCATACATGGGAGGGAAAATGCCCTGGCTCATTTCCTACAAACTATATTATTTTGTATACTTACAAATCCTTCTTGCAGTATGAAGCGAACACTTTCAAGATACAACAAATGCCTTGGTTCTACAGATGCTGCTGTAGCAGAAATTATGACACAGGTACTCTCTTTTACTCCTCTTTCCTATTAACCTTCATTAAGGTTTCACTGTCTTAGAAATAGGTTGAGCATTTTTCGATACACGTAAGAAATATATTTTTTTTTTATCAAGTTTATTAGCTTTATTTATAGTCCAAACAGAACTCTTCATTAAAACCATTAAAATGGACCTTAATCTGAATGGCCCCTTTGAAAGATTGGTTTTTGACAGTACACAATGGGGTTGTTTAAATGTAGCCGACCCTATGCAGTGATAAAGACTTTGATTGTTGTTGTTTTTGAATTGTGCATTCTATTTTTTTGCAATGTTGTTTATCATAAAATTGACAATATATTATAGCACAAGCATTTAATTGTCAATGGGAAAATAAAAAATTTATTTGCCGAAAATGAATTTCACTTTGGTTTCCTGTTAGATATATGGTGGAAGGCTAGAAAAGGAAGAAGTGGTTTGGGCCTATGGTACAAAAAGGGCAAGATGGGAAATATTCAACCTAATGAGCTACAGCTTAACAATCTGGCCTATGAAGGCAGGCAATCATTTATTTTTGGGCTGGCTGTTGCCACAGGGCAGAGAAGTTTTCCTTCTCTGATTTGTTGTTTTCTTTCATTCTAAGGTTTTAAACCTTCCATTTTACCCTCTTAGAATGTGAGTTTGGGCCTAACTCAATCCTAAAAGTTAGCTCATAAGGTGAGGATTGTCCTCCACTTATATATTCTATCTTGCCCTTATCTCTAGCCGATGTGAGACTTGAATTTTTTCCAATATAATCAGAGCACGATTCTGAGTATTTTCTACATATCTACAGTAAATTTGGTTTCTATCACCTGCTAATTCATATGCAGTACTTCTTATAAGTCTGTACATGATTTCCTTATGAGAAAAAGGGTTACACAATGACAGTGTAAAAAGTTTTACACAGTCATCCAATCACAACCCACCATGTATGGTAAGTTAGTTGACTTTTAAAATAATTATCTTAAAGCAATTCAAACGGTGATTTGTGATTGGATGATGGTGTAAAACTGTTTTA
Source organism: Glycine max (assembly GCF_000004515.6). Taxonomy (NCBI): domain Eukaryota; kingdom Viridiplantae; phylum Streptophyta; class Magnoliopsida; order Fabales; family Fabaceae; genus Glycine; species Glycine max. Next base: position 11,850,336 of record NC_038247.2, read on the forward strand.
CACCATCAATGCATAGACATTAAACTCTTTCCTTATTTAAGATTCAGACAAACTTTCAATCAATTATGTGTTTTGGAGCTGCATTGTTAATTGTAAATTATATTTCCATATAACGGACAATAGATCCTGTGAAAGGCACTTGTTAGATTATGTTTTTCTGCCTGTTAAATATTCAGGTCTAGTTTTAAATTAATCTCTTTTCTGATTTAAATAATTCATAAACTTGTTCAATAAGTGGAACTTAAATCTCATATTAAATATTAATATACATACTTCATTTGGTGTTTTATTAGCATGCCTCAAATATGTGATCAGTCTCACAAGGATTGCGTTTGACTTCAATGGGTAAACTTGAATCTGTTACCACATTGTGGCAGGCAATAGTTGGTACTTCACCTTAGATCCAAGGATTTGTGATGCCAAGAACTATAAAGAATCGGCAGTTTTCAGTTTTAGAAATTCAATGATTGTTTCTTTGAATGATTAATATAGCAATATGTGATAGGCAATTTTAGATTATTTCTTGACATTCTTGTGTTTTTGTCTTGTCAATATCATTATTTTGATTAATGACAAGTATTCTCTAGAAGTAAGCATTCATGCTGCATTATATCCCTCAATAGACATTCAGTATGGTGTTATTTTGAAGTTTTATAGTATATTCTGAAAGCTAATCACAAAGAGTAAATGATCGATTTAGCTCTGGTAATTTTTGAACACACTACCCCAACTGGAACTCTATAATTAGTGATTAGATGTGAAGTAAGAACCATTAACTCAGGTACTATATTATACATACAATACACTCCTCCATTTTATCCACCATGCTTGAATCCTATGGCTTGCACCTCCCTCTATTTCTCCATTGTTTTGTATGATGTACTCAAGATGCTTAAGCCATGTGACTCATGGTACGGTATTGTCTCCAATTTCTACCTTTAAGATATAAAATAAGTACAACTTTTTGTTTTATGTCTTGACATTCAATTGCCATTGTAGATAATCTATTTGGTAGTTTGGTTATCTTAGCTGTAAATATTATTTTCCCTGCATTGCTTTTAAAATTTCTTTCATTAGGTACTTCGTTGTTATCATCTCTCCTTTGTTTCATTATGGGATTATTATGTTTACTAATATATTTTTTTCTTTAGAAGGAAGATTCTAAGATGGTGGAGATTCTAAGAGAGGAAATTGAAAAGCTAGAAACAAAGCAATTGTATGTGTTCTGTCAATCTGTTAGAAAATTTCTTTTATATTATTGTTATTTTGCATTCTCCTTTTCTTTTTCTGTCGATAGCAGTACAACTTATGAATACTTTACCTTTGTGACTATAGACAGTTGGTGGGTAAGGATCTGACAGGATTGGGTTTAAAGGAATTGCAAAATTTAGAGCAGCAACTTAATGAGGGGTTATTGTCTGTCAAGGCGAGAAAGGTCTCACTTATCCCTCTTCCCCTTCACTACGTTCCTTTTTTTTCCTTTTCATTGAGGGTCACCAATAGAGCATAATTAATGGTTTCTGTTCAGAGCAATGTTCAACCCTTAACATTTGATCTTTCAGGAGGAATTACTCATGGAGCAACTAGAGCAATCTAGAGTTCAGGTATATTGGAATCAGAGGTTAGGTTTAGGAAGTTATAATAATGGACCTCACAAACCTAGGAGAATTTGCAAGAAAATTTGATATTATATGTGAAAATGGCTTATTTATAGGACTGATATAGTGATATCCACCCATAAAGCATTTAACCAAATGATGAACTCTCTCAGCCTACATCATGTTAGTGAATATTTGACTATTTGTAAATAAGAAATCAACCCTTTCAATGATAATTGTTATTCTCAAAGGAAATCTTATAAATGTATTTTTGTTGGTATTTCTATAAGCAAAGATAATGTGTAATTTCTCTCAATATGGAAGATATGATTTCTGAAATAGGTAGATCAATAACTTCAGAAGAAGCAGAGAATTTCATAATAGATATTTATGAACTGCACCAGATCAGCATGATATTTATGAACTACACCAGATCAGCATGTTAGACCTTATGTGCAGTTGAAGAATTTGATTTTAGTGTTTAGAAATTTGTGGATAAAACTGAAATGTGTATCAATTTGAGGATTTAATATAACTTGGAAATATACTAATTACTTTTTCGTAGTAAAGGAAAAAGGTATATGTTCCTTTTGTCATAGTAACTTGTTTGGTTTATTTTTTTCAGGAACAGCGGGTTATGTTGGAGAATGAAACTTTGCGAAGACAGGCAAATATTATTCACTTGTTATTCTTAATGTGCAATATTGATCTTCCAGCATCTCTTGTCTTTGAATGATGTATGTCACTAATAGCTTTGTCTTTCTGTCTATATCATGTTATAGATTGAGGAGCTTCGGTGTCTGTTTCCACAATCAGAAAGCATGGTCCCATTCCAATACCAACATACTGAAAGAAAGAATACTTTTGTAAATACTGGCGCCAGATGTCTCAACTTGGCTAATAACTGTGGAAATGAGAAAGGGAGTTCAGATACAGCATTTCATTTGGGGTACTATGTTTTTCAATTACCACACTTTTAAAATAAGTTGCGTAAGATCTTGATGGCCTACATTTGCTGTGTGAAACTGAAAACAATACTTTTATTTATTTTCCTGGATAAAATACCTTCCCTATGATTTGGGTCAAAAACAGTTGATTTGGGTCAAAAACAGTCTCAAGCAACTGAAGCCACACATGATCAATTCTGTCAGTGTTTTTTGCTTTCAGCTTATATTAACAAAACAAGTGCCTTGCATGACTTCTGCATAGGGTTATGTTGCAATAGTCGCATATATATTTGAATTCAACAAGTTTTCTTGCATTAGTTTTTCCATTATTAATTAAACCTCTTTCCCTCAGTTTTTTTATCTAGAGCATTTTCAGACCTAGATAAATTAGTTAGCTACGCACCTTAAAAGATTTGAATGTACTAAAGCACACAGCAAGTTTTGAAGGATCTTCCTCCTATTTTATGTTCATTTCCCGACTTTTCTGGTCTCATTCTGTAGGTTGCCTGCTGGTGTTCAAGAGGAAGGCCCCCAAGAAAGAAACCTTTTCAAATGACTCAGCCTAGTTCTCTGATTTTCTTATTTCAACAGGGAAAATAGAATTTCAGACTAATTTATTGCATTTGTAGTTATGTACAATATAGATTAGGGAGAAAAGGTATGACCAAAAGTGATTCTCAAGTTATAAATTGGAATTTGGCTCTTTTAGAATATTGACAAGATGCACATTGACCATTTTTACCAAATTCTGGCCTAATTAACTGTGAAAGGTCTTATGAAGACAATGTTTAGGTTTTTTTTTACTGCTCCACTTTAATCTTTCTTTATGTTTTCTTCTTTGATCATGGGCAACCACCAACTTGGTGGCAGCTGCCTATACCATCATTTCACCAACTTGGTTTATTTATTTAACTGTCTTAATGTTTAGGTTTATTTTACTGTTCCACATTAGTCTATCTTTATGTTTTCTTTCTGTCCTAATCATGTGCAACCACCAACTTGGTTGCTGAATGATGCAAGGCAATTATACATTTCCGTGGTCTTTACAATTTGTATGTAAACAGATACTTGCAATGGTAAAAAAAACTTGCTTATTTTCAGTTTTCCTGTAATGCGTGGGCTGCTGTTTCTAGTCTGCGCGCCATGTGAACAAGAAGAAAACCACATTTAAAGTAAAATGTTTAATTATGCTTAAAAATGTAGTGTAATGGTCCTTTCTCTCCTTGATGCATAATTGGAGATATTTATTTTTTTCATATGGAGGGACAAGTGACATGGAAGGGGAATCATTTTCCTTGTCTTATAGGGGAGGAAAAAAAATCGTTTTGTTTAGAGAATTGTTGAGAAAAAGAAAAGCCATTATTTTGTGGGAGATAAGTTTTCCTAAACATGTGAAAGTAAAAAAAAAAAAAACCGTATTAAGTTTGTTGACAAAGTTGCATAATTTTGAATCATGAATAGGTTGTCAACTGAAAATATGAAGAACCATAATTTTATTATTCATTATATATGTTCCTAATTGTGCAAATAATCACTAGGACTAGGTATTACTAGTTACATGACTGGATACAATTTATAAACAATACAAAAGCAATTAAAAACTATTGATCTATACATAATATATATGGTCAGACACTTTATTTTTGTGGCTGTTTCTGTAGCCGAAAGCCATCAATTAATTCGGATCTCTGAGTCATTACATTGGCAAACAGATTATCCACCTCCTTCCTTATATCATCAGATAGCTTCTCCAACACACTCAGCTTTGTCTGCAATTCCTTGGCTGCATCATGTCTCACTTCATCAGAAGCAACAAGAAGGTTAGAAACAGCATTGTTTACCTCTTTGATCTCACTGAAGATTGGCCTTTGCTTCATCAACTGTTCACCGATTTTGGAATCAAGCGTGGCAACTAGAGAACCACCATCAAACCCTCCAGCAATTTTTCTCAGCTCCATGTATGGCTTACCATCACCATATAAACAAGACAACATAACCCCACATACCCAGAATCCAATACTCCTCATTTCCTTTACAGCCTCATGAACCATCCACTCCTTGCCAGAGAAAAAAACCCTTTTTTCGTCATCATGATCTTGACCAAAGTTGGTGCTGAAACACCCTTGTTGAAGTTGAATTGCTTTCAGATATGGCTTTGTAGCCAAAGAAGGTGAATTCTCCACTAGGGTCAAACCATGAACCAGAGAAAGGCTAGCTTGGCCAAGATGAGAAAAACAAGAAGAAATGGAATTCAGAAGCTCTAGCAAACTCAAGGTGTAGCTCAAGTAGTACCCTTCAATGGAAAAAATCTCCCATTTACTCATTGGGTAGTCAATATCCGCAACAAGCTTTGCAAAAGCCTTGTTGATTAAGGGCAAGAGGTCAAAACACCTTCCAAACCATGTCAAGGACAAGGTCTCTGATCCAGGTTTCAAATCCAATGCTAATTGGTCAATTGATTTGGACACATAGGATTTAAACGCAAGAAGTGAAGATGATAACTCCTCTGGTTGAGGATGTGTAATGGCATGGTGGCGATTCTCCAGCTTGAAGTTGAAGTAACGTTTTGCAAGTTTCTCTGTCAAAAGTACCATTAGTTATTGGAAGCTAACTAGAACACAGCGATGATGATGCTTCAAAGCTTTAAAAATGGGTGGTGTTGACAACTAAAATTCAGAAGAAATGTTTCAAAAAGTTTAGTTGTGTACGCTAGACTAAATGATTATGTTATCAAGTTTCTGCGGTTATTATATTATATAGATTTTGAGGTTTTGTTTGGATTGATCTTAAAAAAAGTGGGCTATATATAAAGTAGTATGTAGACCAAACAACACAGAATTTTGTGATTTAAAACACGGAAGAAACAAGGGGCAAATTAATTTGGCGGCGGTCAAATGTGCTTATCCTTGGGACTCGATTTTGCGTTGAAGTCAACTTTAAACACACGGTGTTGCACTTGCATATGCACTTGCGCGCACAATTGGGTCCACTTGGACATGCCTTGAAGCACAATCCAGCTACCTAAGCTAGCAATAAACTATAATTTTATCCTAATAAATTTAATTTGGTGTATTTTATTTCTAATTTTTTTAAAAACTTATGGATTATATTCTCTATAATTTTACTCTAGCATAATTTCACTTTTTATTCTCAAATTTTTTTGACAAATTTTACACCAATATAATTTTTGGCAAATTTTGTCCTAAAATTTTATTTTTTGGTCAATTCTATTCCTAATTTTTTGCTTATTAATGGATAAATAATTTGGAGTAAAATTCGCAGGTTTGTTAATAATTAAAGATAAAGATAAGATGTGTCAAATTAAAAAATTAATAGTGAAATTCTCATATTAGTTGACGTGTGATGATGCACCAAAGATTTCATGTTCCTTTGTCTCCTTTTTTAGCAACGGTAGCAAATAAGCACCTTTTCTAATTAAGCGCTCCAGCCAAATAAATAAATTATTTTTTTAGTTTAGATTGACGCAAATTATTTTGAGTAACTACGACCCCAAAGCCATACAGTATTTTGAGTGAGCGATTAATGTTATATTTGGAACCATGTTTTGTTGCCATGTTGGCCTAAAAGCTAGGCATATTAGTTGCATCACTCATACGTCGATACACGTGTTTTTTCACACATTGAGATGCGGATCCAAATATATGATTATTCTATGCTGACCCAATTAGGATTAATTAGGATTCATTAACGATTGGTTTAGTAGTCCCCGCAAGAAGCATCTCCAAGGTTAATTGGGATATAAACTCAAGACCACTTAATTGAAGAACATAAGACACTGTCACCTGTGTCAATCGTTATTCATAGTTAAAATTAAGTTAACTAAACATTAAAATAAAATGTATATATTTAAATATACATACTGTAATTATGAAATTTTAGGAATAACTAATTCATTGTATATGTACTTGTGGTGTTAATTGTTAAGCATGTACCAAAATAACTTGTAGATATAATAATAAACTAGTATATATCAAATGCATCCATATAATTTATGTTTATTGATAATTAAATAAGATATGAGAAAATAAGTGATGTATCAATAGTGTAAAAAAATTGTGATGGTGATGTGGTGTTCTTACCAATGTTCCGTTAATGCCACTTGAATGCACGGGAAATTATTTACGAGTACAAATTGGGTGGAGGAACCTGTAAAAGCTTTGATACTTTAGTCAATTTAGGCTCAAAAGAATGAGTTTTGATGAGCATATATGAGATATCCCTTGATGTGTGCTTGTGTATGGAAAAAAATGTGCATTGGTAGGGAGTAGCTCGTTCTTATTATTTAGGTATGATTTGAGTGACTTTTATAAGGATTGGCCTGATTGGAATATTGATTGAGGAAATCATGCAATTAGTCATTATAGTTGTTGATCATGTGTATTATTAATGCCTCGTTATAGTGCAGATTCTCTAGCTAGCATGATTTGAGGATTAACAAGTTTAATAATTATGATTAAGATGCTTGATGATGAAGCCGACTGATGTCCTTGGGACCGTGAGGGTACAGAATTCCACAAGTTATGCGAGTGTTATAAGTTGAAGAAACTTTTTTAAGTTGCTCGAGATCTTAGGGTCGAAAGGGTAAAAATGTATTATTTCATAATATTAATATAATATAATAAAAACTTCGTACCCCATTGTCCGGAGGCTCTTCGCTATGCGAAGGTATGGGGGAGGGATGTTGATTAATATAATATAATAATCTAATATTATTTTAAATATGAAGGAGCATTAAATTTAAATTTTAAACTGAGATGAAATCACACTAAAAAAGTAGATTTTATATAAAAACTAGTAAGGTACCTCCTGGTGTATTCACACAAATTATTTCTATTTTTACACATATTTAAAATACATTTGTTTATAAAATTAAATATTTTCATTAATAAGATAAAAATAATTAACTAATTAAGTTCTCCAACGAGAGGGCTCCGTTTGATATTGGGAGCATAGTGCACAAATGCAGAGATTATCTTGGCAATGGTTGTTGTACAAAAAGGGGATTAAACGGGGTTGCTCTTTCTCTTCTTGGTATTCTCAACCTTTAGAATGCCTATAGACAGTTTTAGTTGGATTTTATTATATTGTTGATTTCCTATACAGCGGGACTTGACTTTTTGTTAATATGGTCCCTTTTGCTAGGGTGACGTATAGTATCTTGCTTTATATCCTTTTTTTTTAAGTAATGTTTTTTTTTAGAAAAATGTAAATTATATTAAACCCAAAATGATACATCAATAAACGGGACATACCCCGTAGTTAGAGAAAATCAAAAGCCTCCATAATACAATAAGGTCTATATCAAGATGTTAAAACAAATGCAACAGGTGCGTTTGTCTATACATAAGAAACTTAATCTTGCTAATAACCTCTATTACAGAAAATTGATAATCTTCAAAAATCAGCTTGTTTCTAGACAGCCAGATGCCGTAGACTATAATTGTTATAGCCAGACAACGAAATTTCCCTTGAACACCTGATGTGGATTTGCCCCTAATTAAAGAGTCAATAATGAGCTGCAAAGAAGTGAAACGTCTGCGGAAAGGAGCCAAATCACGAATATGAGCCCAAACTTGGAGAGATTTTCTACAAGAAAAGAACAAATGAGCATTTGACTCAGCCTCATTTGAACATAAAAGGCAGAGAGAACCCTTGTTCAAAAAAACAGCTTTGTCAAGAGTAAGCAGCCGGTTCCTTTTAGCAAGCCATAGAATGAAAGATATCTTAGGGGGGATTGCTGGGTTCCATATAACAGAACACCAACTAACAGTAGGTTTGGCACCTCTAATGTATTCATAGACTTTGCCAACAAGCAATTGTTCATTGGTGATCCAAAGATTGAATCTTCTTTTTACCTTCTTCCGTACTTAGCTCTTTGGAGATAATAAAGTCCCTTATTTGAATGATTCTCTTTATCAAAACTGAATTTGATGAAGAAGTATTGTAATTCCACACATCACTCCCTCTGAAATAGTAATGGTGAACCCACCGAATCCATAGAGAATCTTTCTTACAATGAAAGTTCCACAGGATACGGGAAAGAAGCACAAGTTTCCAGTCCTTGAGATTAAAAAGGCCTAAACCCCCTTCTTTTTTCAGAGAACAAACTACTGACCAAGCAACCAATGGCTTGTTTTTGCCAATATCCGCTTTGCCCCACAGAAAATTACAGCACGAAGCGTTGATCCGGTCCATAACAGATTGAGGCAAAGGAAAAATTCTCATCCAGAAATTCACAATTCCTTGAATAACTGCTCTGATAAACTCTAGCTTACCTGCATAAGATAAAGACTTCCTGCTCCATCCCTAAATCAAGCCACTAATCTTGGAAAGCAAGGGAGCACAGTGGCATACATTTAATCTAGATGATAAATGGGGAACACTCAAGTATCTAAAAGGGAAGCCACCCAAGCTAAATCCAGTAAGCTGTTGAATATGAGAAAGCTCATGAGACCTAATACCGAATGAGTATATGGTAGATTTATCAGAGCTGATGGAAAGTCCTGAAACCTTACAAAAGTGCTTAAGCTTGACAAACATAGTTGACATATAAGGGATATCTCCTCTAGATAGAAGCATAATATCATCTGCAAAAGCCAAATGAGATAGTTGAATACCTGCACAGTTGGGATGAAATTTAAAATTGGCATCATCCTTGAGGCTGCTCATATCTCTGGAAAAGTACTCCAAACAAAGTACAAACAGATCAGGGGAGAGAGGATCCCCTTGTCTAAGACCTCGCTGCCCTTTGAAGTGGCCATAAATGGATCCATTGACTGTCACACTAAAGAAAGTGAAAGAAACACATTCCATGATCCAAGTACAGAACTGGGCGGGGAAGCCAATGGACTTAAGCATCCAATCCAAGAATTCCCAGGAAATGGAATCATAAGCTTTATGCAAGTCAATTTTCAGGAGGCATCTCAGAGAGGATCTTTTCTGTGCATATTTGCGCAAAATCTCTTGAACTAGGAAGATGTTGTCCATCATCTTTCTGTTCTTAATGAAGACAGTTTGAGTTTCTCCAATAATAGTCTCAAGCACATGGACTATACGATTGGCCAGAATTTTAAACACAATCTTGTATAACAAATTACAGCATAAGTAACCCTTATGTTTATCTAATATATACTAGTTTTTGATATTGAGAGCATAGTGGGACAAATATAGAGATTATCTTGGCAATGGTTGTTGTACAAAAAGAGGATTAAGCGGAGTTTCTCTTTCTATTCTTGGTGTTCTCAACCTTTAGAATTCTTATGGACAGTTTTAGTTGGATTTTGTTACATTGTTGATTTCCCTATACAGCGGGACTTTCCTTTTTGTTAACATGGTCCCTTTTGCTTGGGTGGCGTATAGTATCTTACTTCATATCCTATCTTTTTTTATGTAAACCTTCTGTTTATCTAATATATACTAGTTTTTGACTCGTTCAACCATGCACTACACTAGGTTATCACTCACCAATTTAAGTTTTTTTTTTGGTTTTGTATTGTATGTAATATAATATGTTATACTTTTTTATCTTTGTACATTCATAAAAAAAATATAATTTTACCATAATAATTTATATATTAATGTAACATCAGGTAAAATGTTTATCTCTGTAAATTAAGTAAATTGTTTTTACTTATTTTTATAAATAAAAAAGTTCATTCCTATGTGATATATTTTATATATAATTTTTATTTTAATATATTGACATATACATATTAATGTATAGAAAAAAATTAAAATTTGTCCAGATAAAAAATCACAAATAATTTATTTAATTGAGAACATAATAAGAAAAAGAAAAAATAATACTTATGTGTTTAAAAAGTTACTTTCAGACACTAATTTTACGTGGAGAAAATAATAGTGATTATATTAATATTTGACTTTTTTATTCAAGGTTTAATTACTCATCTAATCTTTATAGTTTTTAAATTTATTTATTTTAGTCTCTATAGTTAATAAATGAATTTTTTAGTACTTGAAGTTTAATAAGTGAATTTTTTAGTTCATGATATTTACATTTTAATTCCCAAAAAGTTTCTGTTAATTTTTTTTACCTTTGTTAGTTAAAGAATTTTAATGGAATGAACTTTAATTTAGGAATTAAAAGATAAATTTCAGGGACTAAAAATTCACTTATTAATCACAGAGATTAAATGAGTGATTAAATCTTTATTCAATTAAATATATATTAATTATGTAAAATAAATATTAACTTTGATCAGCAAAAATTATTTAATTAAAACATTTATCCTTGGGAATTCATTGTAATTTTCTTAATTATTTTTATAAAAAATGTTGATCACCGTGTGTTATATTTTATATATTTTATGTGATAAGTTAAGTTTAAATCTCTCCATATTTTCATGAAAACGAATGACCTATTTGTTATATTTTTTTTATATGTTCTATTATCACAAAATAAAACAATCAATAAATTATTTAAATCAGGAAAGAGATAACCGTAATATATATATATATATCAATTATTAAAATAAAAAACATAATTTAACTATAACAATTTAAATAGTAATTTTACTTCAAATAAATTGTTCATCGTAGTTATCTAAACAAAAAATTTCTTCTTACTTTTATAAATAAAAAAATCATCTTTATGCAATATATTTTATGATAATTTTTAATTTAATATATTGACGTATACATATCATATCATGTACAAAAGAAAATTAAAAATAATCTTCGATAGAGGTACACGGTCTAAAACCACCCTATTTGCCAATAAGTGAGCAACGTGATCAAATTGGCACAACACTATGTCTTTGTCATGTCATACACAGAGAATGTATGTAGATGCTAATGTCATACCCAAGAAGATCGTTTCTTCTTCTTTCTACCACTGCTATCAGAGTCATCGCTCTCCCTGTCTTCTCTCTCATCTGAATCGCTATATCTTCTCTTCTTCCTGCTCCTGTTACTTCTTTTTCTTCTATTCCTCCTACTCTTTCTTCGTCTACGTTCCATGTGTAGAGAAATTAGCACATGACACCGGCTCCATGTGTAGAGAAGCAGAGAATTTGCAGTCCTTAAACTGTGATCATGAAAGAAAGTATGAAATTGAGGCAATAATGGTGAGAGGATATAGAGGAAATGAGAAGTCTTATCCCAAACAGAAACGGGGAAAATAACATACGGGAGGTATGTTATTGCCGTTTTGACCTTCAAGACGACGATGATGGTGGTGCCTTCGTTCTCCTTGTTGTTGTCGTTTCTGCCGCCATTCTTTTTCTTCTGCAACATCATCAACACAAAATCAAAGCAGTGAGTGAGTGAGTGAGTGAGAGAGAGAGAGAGTTACCGTGCCTCTACATCATAACAGAACTAAGCGGAGCCTCTACTTCTTATCCTTCATGGGATTGGGGCCTAGGGTTTCTGCCCAATGAGAGAGACGATGCCGCAAGTGAGAGAGAGATGATGCACTTCGACGGAGGGCTTCACACGCGACAGAACTCTTCACCGAGGGAAGGCAAACTTGTTGATGGAGGGCGGCCGTGATAGTTCGAGAGATTGAGCTTGTTGCGTAGAAGCTCAAGAGTTCGAGAGATTTTTGCTGGCTGCGCGTGGACTCATACATTGGGCTTTTAAACTCAACTGAGATAAGGATAAAATCCATCCTAATTTTTATGACCAACACACATTCTAAGAGATTTTCAATAACTATCTTAAAACGTGCATCATAAAAGATTTTTTTTGGGTGAAATAATTACAAAAATGTTACCGCCTTATTCTTATTTTCTAAGGTAGTTAATGTATGTCGTAAAAACACAAATTCCTAGTAGTGGTTGTGTAAAGGCTTAATGGATTTCAATGCCTTAATTATGTAAAGAAACACACTTATGCCTTAATTCAAATGCCATACTACATCTTTATAATACCATGACATGTTATGCTATTGTGCAAATTCAAGCACTGAAGCCACGTATAGGTCAATCCGCATCAAATCATGGTGTTAAAATAAATCATGTCCAACCATGTCATCATATGACTGAAGGATTATACCCAGTATTATTATGCTACAATTACATCATGGCTTCTGCCACTGCTATATGGGCTTGAAAAAAGTGTCAAAAAGCAATGAGACCCACGCAATTGAATTTATGAACACATGAACCTCCTGTGTAAGCTTAAATGAGACACAGGTACATTCGGGGATGTGGTATCTAGAATGGTAAAACCCATGCATCACTACAAAATCACGAATTCAATCTGCTAATGAGATCGAGATGATTTGACGATGACAAATTTCAGAAGTCTGCACCGAAAATTGATTTTAATCAAGGTGTCGCCGACATATAGAGTCTCTTTCCCATGTTCTTATAAGTTATCTCTCATTGGACTGTAATATCACACAACATGCGCACATACATGCGAAAGATGGAAAAAACTTCGAGCACACTAAATTAGTTCTCCTATATTTTAATTTACTATCATAATCTTGTTTTTTTAAATTGGCTATTTGAGTCCTCATGACTAAATTAAACGTTGACTATTAACCAAAAAAATGTTGACTGTCATGTGTCATTATCTAATTAATGACACGTGACAGTCAACGACCAATTACATAATGACATGTGATAATCAATGTTTTTTGTTAACAATCAATGTTCAAATTTAGTTATGGAGACTCAAATAGTCAATTTGAAAAAAAAAAGGAGAACTCTAATAATAAAATAAAATGTATGGAAACCGATTTGGTGAGTTGGGATAAATAGGGAGACTATTTTTGTAATTAACCTTTTTTATGGCACTTATCAAATCCAAACGCCAAAAGTACATGTATGATATACCATAATTTTTAATAGTCAAAGAACATGTTGATGCATGCCACTATCATATTGTGTCAATAAAGGACCAAGTGCCGATCAAATTCTTGGACTAAACGAATCCATATTGGATTAGGACTAACTTGCTAAGAAAATTAGATCTGAATAAATCAATCAACTAATAGGACTAAATAAACTTAGACTAGATCGAGATCGACTAATTGAGAATATTATATCTAAGTAGACCAATTAGCTACTAGGACTAAATAAACTTTGACTTGATCGAGTTTGACTAGTCGGGAATATTACATCTGAGTAGATCAATCGGTTTCTTGGACTATATAAACTCATACTCGATTGACACCTACTAGTCAAGAATATTATGAGATCCATTGGCTCCTTGGACTAAGTCAACTCCAACTAGATCGAGACCGACTAGTCAAGAATATGAGATTCAAGTAGACTCATCGACTTCTTAGACTAAGGCTAGATTGAGACCACCTAGATGAGAATATTAGATCCAAGTAAGCCAATCGGCTTCTTGGACTAAGCGAACTCTGACTAGATCGAGACCAACTAGCTGAAAATATTAGATTCAAGCAGACCAATCGATTTCTTGGACTAAACAAACTTCGTCTAGATCGAGACCGACTGGCTAAGAATGTTAAATCTGAGTAGAACAACTGGTCATCTGGACTAAATAAACCTTGACTAAATTGAGACTGACTAGCCGAGAATATTATAGTAGACTTATCAATTTCTTGGACTAAGCGTTCCCCAACTCAAAGATTGAAGGATGATGGCACTTGGAGTTTGAAGTGATCAAATAGACTAGGAAATCCAAGTTCTCTAGAGTCAAAACAACCATTGTGCAAGACCGAAGAAACTCCAAGATTATTCGACATAATAGACTCCCAGCTAAACAAGTTGAGGAGTGAAATTACTTGATAGACCGAAGAGGGTCTAAGAACCCCTAGGCTTGATGTAATTGCAATTACTCGATAGACCGAAGAGGATCTATGAACCCCTTGGCTCAACCAATCATTCCCTAATCAATTAAATTAGATAATTTTATATGGTACTTAGTTGATAAAAGCATGCATGCATATTTAGTCGAGGTACAATTCAACATTTTGACCAGACCTACCTAGTTGCCAATTTGACCATTCATCTAACTTGATTTGACCTTTTGGCATTTTGGTTTGGCAAATCTAGCATTCTTGCTCAATTTCACAACAAGATGAGTATGGCCTTTACTCAACATCTAGGATTGACCCTAAGAGCATTTAAGGTTGACCTCTTAAACATCATAGCACGAGCTAAATGACCAACACTCGACTCAAGGAACCCAAGGTAGGGTACTTCTACTTGTAACAATTCTCTTGAGTCAAAGTTTTTTTTTGGGGGGGGGGGGGGTGGGGGGGGGGGGG